>NC_069503.1:1017086247-1017161247 GCF_027579735.1 Bombina bombina
AGTCAAAAATGCTACAGCTAAGCAGAAAGAGAGCTGACTGGCCAAGTGTGTATATTATGCTATTACTGTTTGCATCTAGTTATTATTGCTGGATGTTCTTTTTAATAAATCTTTAAGCCAATGTATGCTAAAGAGCAGCACAAATGTCAAAACCAAACAACTTTTAGGAATTTGCCAAATTATATATATATATATATATATATGTGTGTAAATATATGTATATGCTTATGTATGTGTGTGTATATATATATATATATATATATATATATATATATATATATATATATATATATATATGTGTGTGTATGTAAATATATGTATATGCTTATGTATGTGTGTATATATATATATATATATATATATATATGTGTGTGTTTGTGTGTGTTTGTGTAAATATATGTATATGCTTATGTATGTGTGTATGTATATATATATATATATATATATATATATATGTATGTGTGTGTATATATATATATATATATATATATGTGTGTGTGTGTGTAAATATATGTATATGCTTATGTATGTGTGTATGTATATATATATATATGTATGTGTGTGTATATATATATATATATATATATATATATATATATGTGTGTGTGTGTGTGTGTGTGTAAATATATGTACAGGTAGCCCTCAGTTTACGCCGGGTTAGGTTCCAGAAGGAATGGTTGTAAATCGAAACCGTTGTAAATTGAAACCCAGTTTATAATGTAAGTCAATGGGAAGTGAGGGAGTTAGGTTCCAGGCCCCTCTCAAAATTGGCATAAGTACCACCTAATACATTATTTTTAAAGCTTTGAAATGAAGACTTTAAATGCTAAACAGCATTATAAACCTAATAAAATAATCACACAACACAGAATACATAATTAAACTAAGTTAAATGAACAAAAACATTTGCTAAACAGCATTATAAACCTAATAAAATAATCACACAACACAGACTTTACTTGCATTTTTCTGCAAACAGCATTCCAATCTGGACTGATTTATAGACAGGAAGATCTTGTTCCTTTGCAAGCTGCTCGATAGCTCAGGTCTGGTTACACTGATTCATTTCAGCTTGCTTGGCTTGCATATCTTTGCTGCAACACAAGCGGACAGCTTCACCTACTGGATATTTGAATTTTTTGATAGAGGAAAGAGACACAATAATTTATAGGTAATTTTTTGGTATTTTGCACTATTTATTTGTCTATTGTAATGCATGTTTGTCTGCAATAGGCATTTGCATAAGGACTTTCTTAAAAATAATTTGATTTCACAAAGTATTATTATTGTTCTAAGTTATTTGTAGAGGGTCAATAGTATCTGCAGTGCTAGTAGTTTCAAGAAATAATTTACGTTTTATTTTTGTTTTACAATTCATTGGTATTTGACAGTAAAGATTTGGAAAGTAACTGAGGTGAAATTGCCAGGGAAATAGCTAAGCTGTTTTATATCTCTACGTACAATAGCAATATCTCATAGAAGTCTTGCTGATCTCGGTGGGGAACTGCAGAACTTAGATTTGCTGATTCTGTCTTTAGCAATCACATCTGAGTTATCACTTCCTATGAGATATAATTGGTTCTATGTATCAAGATCCCTAACTGTAAATACTGAATGCTAAAATGCTGTGACAGATAGATGCACAAAATCATACTGTTCTGCTGATTAGATATTCAATAATCATCAAGCATGGTCTGTTTTTATTCCAAATGTATTATTTTATTTTTGCTGGCCTTGATATCTATTTGGAATATTCTGATTTGAAACAAGGGGTCTGTGTGGTTTTTGTTTTTCTAAAACATTCAAGATATTTAAAGTGAATCAAGATTTTTTATTTTTGAGTGTTGATGCCAAAACAAATTAATGACTTCCAAAAGTAAAGTTTGCTTTAGTAATCCATTTTATGCCCTTCGTTTTGCTAGAGGATACTGTCTATATTCTCCATGCTAAACTGATCTGTTTTCTTATGGCACAGTATTTCAGAAGTGAAGTTATTAATCTATTTGTTCTGTGATCACCAGCAGACACAGCTTCTGTTTATATTCTTGAATAATTCACTTATTGATTTGTTTCAATGTTTTTGAAACTCTAAATGAATGAAAACCATCAGTTTAGAATCTTCATTTAGGAAACATGTAAGTGATTTTTTGAACACACTTTTAAAATCAGTTTCTCACATTGATCTTGTTGTTGTCTGCACGTTTCCAGAATATAACTATACCAGTCTGTATATAATACAGTATATGCATTTTGTACGTGACATAACATACATTTAAATTAAAGGGATACTAAATCCAATTTTTTTCTTTTAACGATTCAGATAGAACATGTAATTTTAAGCAAGTTTCTAATTTACTCCTATTATCAATTTTTCTTTGTTCTCTTGCTATCTTTACTTAAAAAGCAGGAATGTCATGCATTTTTGGTTCAGAACCTGGGTTATGCTAGCTTATTGGTGGCTAAATGTAGCTACCAAATATCAAGCGCTATCCAGGGTGCTGATCCTAAAATGGACCAGCTCCTAAGCTTTACATTCCTGCTTTTTAAATAAAGATAGCAAGAGAACAAAGACAATTGATAATATGAGTAAATTAGAAAGTTGCTTAAAATTGCATGCTCTATCTGAATCATGAAAGAAAAAAAAATTGGGATTACTATCTCTTTAACTTTTTTTGTCCTTTTTTTGTCCTTTTTAAATCACAAATTGGGAGAGAAATATTTTTGTGATAAGGAACAACCTATAGTAGAAGAACTAGAAACTCTTATTTTTTGTACACAATGTATAAGTCATTTTTCTGAATCATAACCTTTATATCAGTTGGAGGAACACTTTTGCCATGGCTTGTTAAGGAGCGGCATGATTTTTTTAAACTTGCATTGTGTACCTAAAGAGATAAAAAAATATTGTTTTAGGAGTCCAGGTTCCAAAAATACTTAAATTTCATCATCCAGATAATTTCCCCATCTGATATCAGTTGTAATGTAATAGAATATTTTGTTTTTCATGGAACTGGTGCATGTTATTTTAAAAATAATAAAATGAAAAAATATGTGAAACTATATTGAAAATACTCTAGATGTATAGAAAAGTAAGACATTTGGCTTGTTCCTATTTTTAACCTTAAAGGGGTTCTAAACCCAATTTTTTTCTTTCATGATTCGGATAGAGCATGCAATTTTTAGCAACTTTCCAATTTTTCTTCATTCTCTTGCTTTCTTTATTTTAAAAAGTAGGCTCATTTTTGGTTCAGCACCCTGGGTTCTGAAGCAAAAATGGGCCGGCTCTTAAGCTTTACATTCCTACTTTTCACATAAAGATACCAAGAGAAGGAAGAAACATTTATAATACGAGTCAATTAGAAAGTTTACTCCTCTATCTGAATCATGTAAGTTTAATTTAGTGTCCATTTAATTGGACTAGTAGCTTGTTCTTCCATGACTAGTAAAGTAATATTTATCCACCTGACCCTTGTATATACATTTATTTCTTTATGGAAAACCTTCCACAAGTACTTAAATATTCATTACCCGTCTACATACCGATTGCCCTATCTGTTAGGTTAATTAGCAGTAATTGACTATAGTTCATAAACCAGATTTATGATTAATCTAAAAACACAGCAACTTTGTAACACATTCATATTCCTTCTTTTGTAGCAGACTAATCTATTCCACACATACATAATGACAAGTTGATGGCCTTTAACTTCAATTGCTGGAATAGTACATCCTTTCAAGCTTTTATTGTGCTGTAGTTAAAGGGACATGAAACCCAGGTTTTTTTCTTTAATTATTTGGATAGAACATAGAATTTTAAACAACTTTCCAATTTACTTTCATTATCAAATTTGCTTTGTTATCTTTTTATCCTTTGCTGAAGGAACAGCATTGCACTATTGGCAGGAAGATGAACACATCTGGCCAGCCAATCACAAAAGACAAATGTGCACAGGCACCAATTAGCAGCAGCTCCCACTAGTGTAGGATATGTGCATATTCTTTTTCAACAAGGGATACCAAGAGAACAAAGCACGTTTAAAAATAGAAAATAATTTAAAAGTGTCTTAAAATGACATGCTCTATCGGAATCATACAAGTTCAAGTTTGACTTTCCTATCCCTTTAAGAGCACTAAATTGCAGAAATATTTCTTGCCATGTAGTGCTCCGGGCACCTACCAAGGTATCTCTTCAACAAAGAATACCATGAGAACAAAGCAAATTTGATAATAGAAACAAATTGGAAACTTTTCTTTTACATTGCATGCTCTGTGTCTGAATCACAAAAGGAAATGTTTGGGTTATATATTCCTTTAAGTAATTATTATTATTATTATGGGTTATTTGTAGAGCGCCAATGTGTGCATTATCATTATACCGGTCTGTGTTAGATTTATATTAAATTGCATTGACATTAATGGGCCGTGAGCTCTAAGAGAATGTTTAAAACTATTTATAATGGTTTAGTTTGTATTATTTATTGATTATTTGCTTCACAATATATTTGAAGACTGTAGCGAAGACTGTAGAGGTTTTTTGGGGAAAAAAATTAGACTAACTATGCTTTGTTTACGGAACAGCAATACACTACTGGGAGCTAGCGGAACACATCAAGTAAGCCAATGACAAGAGGCATATATGTGCAGCCACCAATCAGCAATTAGCTCCCAGTAATTCTTTGCTGCTCCTGAGTCTATCAAGGTACTCTTTTCAACAAAGGATAGGAATAGAACAACGTAAATTAGATAATAGAAGTAAACTGGAAAGTTGTTTAAAATGACATGCTCTGTGTTACCCATGAAAAAAAAAATGTCTTTAATATCCCTTTAAAGGGACATGAAGCCCAATTTTTTTCTTTCATGATTCAGATAGAACATGCAATTTTAAACAACTTTTACATTTACGTCTATTATCTCATTTGCTTCATTCTCTGGATATCCTTGGTTGAAAAGCATATCTAAATAGGCACGGTAGCTGCTGATTGGTGGTTGCACATAGATGCCTCATGTGATTGGCTCACCCATGTGCATTGCTATTTCTTTAACAAAGGATATCTAAATAATGGAGCAAATGAGATAAAAGAAGTAAATTGGAAAGTTGTTTAAAATTGTATTCTCTATCTGAATCATGAAAGAAAAAGTTTGGGTTTCATGTTCCTTTAAATCTCTTTGTAATAAAAAGCTAAATCTTTTAGTGTTAAATAAGGAATTAGAAAAGGGAGCGTATGTCAACATGGATAACAGAAATTCATGGTGTATATGGTCTTGTTTGGCTAATTATAAAAAATATATATGTGCGCTGTTTGAGTACCTGTTTTTATTAGAATAAATGTATCCAGTATTGTGAACTATTTGTGATTACTTTTTATTGTTAAACATCTTAAGTTTGTTACTTATAGTGGCTTATGTGGTGTATTGCTATAACATTTGTTTAAACATACAAACTATCAATAGTAATTATAGTATCAAGATATAAAGGACAATTTCAATAAACCATAAAATGTTTAATTAAATGGACACTTAAGTCAAAATTAAACTTTTATGATTCAGATAGATCAGGCAATTTTAAACCACTTTCCAATTTGCTTCCAGTAACAAAATGTGCAGTCTTTTTATAGTTACACTTTTTGAGTCACCAGTTCCTACTGAGCATGTGCAAGAATTCACAGCATATACGTATATGCATTTTTGAATGGCTGTCACATGATACAAGAGTGGAAATAGACATAACTTTGAAATTTGACATTAAAAAACTGCTCCTCATTTGAAGTTCAGACTAAATGCTATTGCATTATCTTTTTAACATTAATTTGTTGATTATACAAATCTACTGTATTTACTGGTCCTTTAAGATTAGTAAAACAAAAACAACTAAATATTCTTGTACATTTCTTGTACAATCTGCCATCTGATGGACATAGTAAAGTAAACCAGGTATCCTTACTCAGTTTTCATGTGGTACATCCCTGTACTACAATGGCAGTTTTAAATGCTTTTACATTTATGCAGATATCTTGCAATTCAGTGATTAATCGGGGATGTGTACAATGCATATATGAAAATACCTAAACATCTCTCTAATATATATCTCTAGCGCATTAGTGATCCTTAGAAGCCCTAGGCCAGTCCTTGGCATCCTAGATGTTTTGAAACTACATTTCCCATGATGGCACTTTGCCGTCTAGTTAAGCATCATGGGAAATGTAGTTCTGAAACATCAGGGGTGACAAGGTTAGCTATCACTGCCTTAGGCTGTGCTCTAAATGCACAAGTACTACTGTTCACCATCACTTTTATGTTCCAAATATTATCACTATAGTAACCATGAATCTTCATACATTTAGTCTAACAGAAACATAACTTGATTGCACCTTTAGTCCTCTCTGCAGTATGATCTGACTGTTTAAAAAAAGCCACACCTAAATGATATTACAACATTACTGCAGACCTGGTGTGGCAAGAAAGGGCATATTAATGGTGCAGCTCATAGGGCGTGTATTTATTAGTTGTATTCTTATGTATGTGTCATGTGAATGATAACACAATGGTGCAATAGCTGAATTTATGGAGGGTTTTAATTACAGTATAGATGAGAGTTTTACCATATTTTATCAATATATGTTGTTCTAAAACATATGATGAAATTAAAATAAAAAAAAATTGAAATAAAAATATTTGAGAAAGTTAGTGAATATTTTGAGGCTTGAATAGGCAAATGATCAATGATTAGAATCTAATTTTGCCTAATTAAAATCTATCAAATAACATGTAAGATGCCTCTTGTGTATCTTAATAAAGTTAAAAAAAAAATAATAATCTGATTTTAGAACAACATACATCAATACGTTTATTATGTGCTAATGATACTTTCAGTGGATTATTTTAATTTTGTAATTTACAAGCAGATTTACAGATTCTTGATTAACTCTTTGTTACTGGTGTATAACAATTACCATTATCTGCTTGTAATGATTTTCCCTGTATTTATAAGATAAGAGGAACGTATGTAATCTATCTCTCAACCAGAGCAGTATATTGTAATTGAAAATCATTGATTAAGTAAAATCACTGGGCTGTTTTTTCGTGTTTGCTCTGCACTTGGCACATCACATTTAGAATAAATGTACTTGCTTGTAGCCCTTATCCTCTAATTGGGAGTGCAGTAAGAGAAATCACTGCATAATGTTATGGAAAATTATAATAAAAAATAAAGAAAATAAATGTTCTATACTAAAAGTCAATTAATTTCTGAAAATGTCTATCAGCAGTAGGAAAGAGCACTATTTAACCTGTTTACAATATGTTTGCATGAGAAGGTTATCTTAAAGGAGTTTCATTTTATTTTTAAACTAACAGAAAATACTTGTTTGCAGTATTGGTATGTGGGATGGAAGCTGATTGGCTGATAAGTAAAACTCCTTCATCTCTATTGGTGCACATCAGCATGCCCCACAAGCATAACAACAGAAAGAAATGTTTTTTTTTTATCAGTACAGGAACATGTTTCTAAAACAAAAGAAAGAAAAAAAATCTGTAATAATTGTTTAAAAAGCTGGTTATATGGATGCAACAAAATTTATTTAAAGAGACAGTAAAGTCAACATTAAAGGGATACTAAACCAAATTTTTTTCTTTTGTAATTCAGATACAGCATGCAATTTTAATCAACTTTCTAATTTACTATTGTTAATTGTTCTTTGTACTCTTGTTATCTTTATTTGAAAAGCGGGAAAGTAAAGCTTAGGCGCTGGCCAATTATAGGTTCAGCACCCTGGATAGCGTTTGCTTATTGGTTGCTACATTTTAGCCACCAATCAGCAAGTGCTACCCATGTACTGAACCAAAAATGGGCCAGCTCAAATAAAGATAGCAAAAGAACAAAGAAACATTGATAATATGAGTAAATTAGAAAATTGCTTAAAATTGCATGCTCTATCTGAATCATTAACCCCTTAATGACCACAGCACTTTTCCATTTTCTGTCCGTTTGGGACCAAGGCTATTTTTACATTTTTGCGGTGTTTGTGTTTAGCTGTAATTTTCCTCTTACTCATTTACTGTACCCACACATATTATATACCGTTTTTCTCGCCATTAAATGGACTTTCAAAATATACCATTATTTTCATCATATCTTATAATTTACTATAAAAAATATTATAAAATATGAGGAAAAAATGGAAAAAAACACACTTTTTCTAACTTTGACCCCCAAAATCTGTTACACATCTACAACCACCAAAAAACACCCATGCTAAATAGTTTCTAAATTTTGTCCTGAGTTTAGAAATACCCAATGTTTACATGTTCTTTGCTTTTTTTGCAAGTTATAGGGCCATAAATACAAGTAGCACTTTGCTATTTCCAAACCACTTTTTTTCAAAATTAGCGCTAGTTACATTAGAACACTGATATCTTTCAGGAATCCCTGAATATCCCCTGACATGTATATATATTTTTTTAGAAGACATCCCAAAGTATTGATCTAGGCCCATTTTGGTATATTTCATGCCACCATTTCACCGCCAAATGCGATCAAATAAAAATTTTTTTTTACTTTTTCACAAATTTTTTCACAAACTTTAGGTTTCTCACTGAAATTATTTACAAACAACTCATGAAATTATGGAATAAATGGTTGTAAATGCTTCTCTGGGATCCCCTTTGTTCATAAATAGCAGACATATATGGCTTTGGCTTTGCTTTTTGGTAATTAGAAGGCTGCTAAATGCCACTGCGCACCACACGTGTATTATGCCCAGCAGTGAATGGGTTAATTAGGGAGCATGTAGGGAGCTTCTAGGGTTAATTTTAGCTCTAGTGTAGTGTAGTAGACAACCCCGAGTATTGATCTAGGCCCATTTTGGTATATTTCATGCCACCATTTCACCGCCAAAAGCAATCAAATAAAAAAAAATTGTTTACTTTTTCAAACTTTAGGTTTTTCACTAAAATTATTTACAAACAGCTTGTGCAATTATGGCACAAATGGTTTTAAATGCTTCTCTGGGATCCCCTTTGTTCAGAAATAGCAGACATATATGGCTTTGGCGTTGCTTTTTGGTAATTAGAAGGCCGCTAAATGCTGCTGCGCATCACATGTGTATTATGGCCAGCAGTGAAGGGGTTAATTAGGTAGTTTGTAGGGAGCTTGCAGGGTTAATTTTAGCTTTAGTGTAGAGATCAGACTCCCACCTGACACATCCCACCCCCTGATCCCTCCCAAACAGCTCTCTTCCCTCCCCCACCCCACAATTGTCCCCGCCATCTTAAGTACTGGCAGAAAGTCTGCCAGTACTAAAATAAAAGGTATTAAAAAAAATAATAATTTTTTTTAGCATATTTACATATGCTGCTATGTAGGGTCCCCCCTTAGCCCCCAACCTCCCTGATCCCCCCAAAATAGCTCCCTAACCCTCCCCCTCTGCCTTATTGGGGCCATCTTGGGTACTGGCAGTTATCTGCCAGTACCCAGTTTGCAAATAAAAATGTTTTTTTTTATTATTTTTTTTTATTTGTTTCTGTAGTGTAGCTTCCCCCCCACAGTCCAATACCCCACCAGCCAAACCGATCACCAAATAAATATAATTACCCCTTTGATCCCCACTTCTAACTAAAAAATTTCTGTAGCGTAGTGGTTCCCACCCGCTCCCTCCCCGTGCACGCGCCCGCCCGGCCTCCCCGTGCACGTGCGCGCGTCCGTGCGCGTCCCCCCGGTCGTCCCCGCCACCGATCCCGCCCCCCTCCGCATCACAAAGGCCATCGATGGCCGCCACCCACCTCCCACACCGGCTCCCACCGAGCAAACAAACTTAGCCATTAATGTCCGGTGCAGAGAGGGCCACAGAGTGGCTCTCTCTGCACCGGATGGCTAAAAATGGTTATTGCAGGATGCCTCGATATTGAGGCATCACTGCAATAACCGGAAAGCAGCTGGAAGCGAGCAGGATCGCTTCCAGCTGCTTTCCACACCGAGGACGTGCAGGGTACGTCCTCAGGCGTTAACTGCCTTTTTTTTGAGGACGTACCCTGCACATCCTCGGTCGTTAAGGGGTTAAAGAAAACATTTGGGTTTAGGATCCATTTAAATTAAAATTTTCAGATAATTTTAAGAGCCTTTTATTTTTATTTCTGTTATCAAATGTACTTCATTCTTTTGGTATTCTTTCTGCAAAAGCGTACCTAGGTATGTTTAGAAACAGCAGTGCACTACTGGGAGCTATCTGCTGATTGTTGGCTACACACATATGCCTCTTGTTATTGGCTCAACAGATATGCTTAGCTAGCTCCCTAGTAGTGCTTTGCTGTTTTGAACTGATGTTAAACCTGGCAAAGAGGTTAAAAATCATAGTTAGACTTATAGTTATATGCAAGCAGTGGTCAAATAGTAAAATGCTTTACCACATTAGAGCATTTTATTTTTGCCCTTTTAGGTCCCTTTAATTAAAAATGTGATTAGCGAAGGTGCATCGTGCATGCCATCAGAAGTCTAGTCTGTAAACCATTGTACATTTACAGGGATTAAACTGATCCCTCTATTAACTGGCAAAACATTCCTGTGAACTTTCATTTACTCTGAATTTATCAATATTGTTCAGGATCATTTGACATTCTAGCTTCACCCGAATATAGGAAAACAATGAGGCTATACCGTTTTAAAGATAATATATAATATATCACAATAATATAGATGGTATAATAGTACCTAGTAAATAAGGATGTGATATTGTAATAGGCAGCAATGTCTCTGGTATCTGCTGTATAAGCATTTGTAAGTAATCACGTTGCATTATTGTTGATATAATATTCTATAAGATGAGAATGCTTTCCTGTCTGATGTGATTATGGCTGTGCGGGTCTGGGAGCTTAATCTGTATAGAATTTATAATGACAAAATTATATTAAGCTCCAAATATTGGAATTGTGTGGCTTACAGTAACTACAGATACGCTGGATGCCAGGTAAAGCATTTGAGATTGCTTGAACTACTTATTAATGTTTACTCTGGCATTTAACGTGTTAATGTACATATGATATTTGCCCCAGACAGCATACAAATTTGTTTTTGGAGATTATATGATGTTCTGACATTTATCATTAGAAAAAGTATTTAGCTTTTGTGTAGTCCCCTCCAAAAAAATAAGTGTTCGTATATTATATTTATGTTTTTATTAGTTTCTCTATCTCAGAATTGTACAATTAGACCATGAAACATTGTATGATATTAATGTACTTATATACAAAGAATCTGCAAACAAAAGAAAAAAGTTTTAAATTGATCTAAAAATGTCACTTTTTTAACTCAATTTACATTGTTCTACAGTCCAGTGAAAAAATCTCCTAGGTTGTTCTAGGCTATAAAGTGTGTGGGACTTTATATACACCAGGGAATGAGGGAAGTAATGACAATAAATATTTTCCCAAATTTAAAGGAAATTCAAACTTCTACCCCATACAGAACAGGGGACATATCCTGGAAACCTTCCAAAAAAGAGTAGAGAAGGATTTAACTGCACTGGATGCTAATAATCGATTACAGAGGGGCGGTTCTAACTTAACAAAAAAAGAAAAAGACGCCCTCTCTAGATTACAGAATAATGCGGATCTTGTAATAAGAGCCGCAGACAAGGGCGGCTCAATTGTTGTAATGAACAAGAGCCAATTTGTAGAGGAGGCCAGGAGACAATTAACAGATAGGGAACAATACATTCTATTAAGAAGGGATCCAACCAATGACTTTGGCAATGAGCTCAAAGACCTATTAGATGAGGGTAGAGAGATAGGCATGTTTGATGAGGAAACATTCAAATTCATGCAAGTAGATTTCCCCATCAGACCTACGTTCAACCACTTGCCAAAGGTTCATAAACCTGGCATAGAGATACATGGAAGACCAATCATAAGTGGCATTGGTTCACTTACGGAGAGGCTCTCACAATGGTTGGATGCGATTTTGCAGCCCTTTGTGGAAAATCTTCCAAGCCATCTAAAAGACACGAAACATCTGTTAGGCCTACTTAAAGAACAAGACTGGAAAGAGGATAATGTATGGCTAACGATAGATGTAAAATCTCTATACTCCTCTATCCCACATAAGGAAGGCCTAAAAGCTATAAGGTTTTTTCTTACACATTCAGGGCAGTATGAGGAGGAACATTGTAGTTTTATACTACGGGTAACTGAGTTTTTGCTTACCCATAATTATTTTTGTTTTGATGGCTGTTTCTATCTCCAGAAATGTGGGACCGCGATGGGGGCCAAGTTTGCCCCCTCCTACGCCAACCTCTACATGGGTTGGTGGGAGAGGTCCCACATTTATGGAGATAGAAACATGCACAAGCCCAATATTATTTTCTACAAAAGATTTATAGACGATCTGTTGGTGATTTGGAGAGGTGACAGAGATCAGGTGAAACACTTTGTTGAATACCTCAATAATAACAAGATGAACCTGAGCTTTACCTTTGAGACTGACCCCAAGAAAATCACCTATTTGGATGTAACTTTGGAAGGGGAAAGTGGAGGTGACAAGGGCAACATCATCACAAGTATTTTTCGTAAACCAACGGCCAAAAATACTATCCTTCATGCAAAGAGTAGTCACCCTCAAAAAGTCTTTAAAGCAATAGCCAAAGGACAATACGTTAGGACCCTTAGAAATTGTTCGAATAAGAAAACATTTGAAACACAGGCTAATGAACTCACAGAAAGACTAATATCTAGAGAGTATCCGAAAAAGATGGTACTTGGTATCAAAAAAGACGTAACAAAAAAAGACAGAGACTCTCTGTTGATGACGAGAACAAAACATAAAAAACGTAATGAGAGTTATGCACAAAAAAGCACTTTTTTGACAACCTATAGTGATCAGTACAAGGAAGTCTGCAACATTATATCTAAGCACTTCCCATTACTCTTGGCCGATGATGATCTAGCCAATATAGTCAAAGGGGGCTGTCGCTTCTCCTATAGAAGAGGAGTCACAATTGGAAACAAAGTAGCACCCACTGTACTCAAATCAGGAGATAGAAACAACACAAGTTCATGGTTAAGTACAAAAGGTGTATTCAGATGCCACTACACAGACTGCATAGCCTGTAAGCATTTAGCAGTTGGGAATGGTTTCACCAGTACCATTACTGGGGAGGCATATTTACATGAAAGATGCTTTAACTGCAGGGCAACTTATGTTGTTTATATGCTCACGTGCACACAATGTGGTTTGCAATACATAGGTATGACCTCAAGAGAGGTCAGATCTAGAATTCGTGAGCATATAAATAACATAAAAATGGGTACACTCACTACACCCCTAATCACACATTTTTTCCAGGTCCATGACAAAGACCCCAGCCCACTCACCTGGACAATAGTCAAATATATCCCCCCCCAGTAAGGGGAGGGAACAGAGATCTCATGTTAGCCAGAGAGGAGGTCTTCTGGATACTAAAAATGAAAACGAGAAGACCATCTGGTCTAAACAGTGAATATGACCTCATTAACTTTTGGCATTAAGTAACTACAGCCTTCAAACTATTGCATTACCTAAATGAATTACACTTTATAACACCAAATCAATAAATGAATTATAGTGTATTATATGTGAAATATCACCCATTGAGATCAAACAATAGTCAATGGAGCCGTAAAATGATAACATTAAAAATTAAGAATTAAATTAAATCTAATTAAGTATAACTAAGTGTAGTTTAAAATAGTGACAAGGATATTGTATAAAGTCACATAGGGAAACCTGTCAGTTTAAGTTTAGACTAGGTTGATACCAGTATGTACTCATCTATAAGAGACAATATGGTAGTTAAGCAGCATAGGAGGTGTGTTTGGAATTAACCAATAGGGTATGATGTAATCCTTTTTAAATTGAGGTTGATGGTCACTAAGGTATGCTATGACTACGGCGTGGGGAGCCGAAACGCGTCAGCATTAGTGACCACCAACCTACTGCTTGTTCAAAGTGTGCTGTATATAGTATTTGAAAAAAGAAGCTGAAATCTGTCTTTTAAAGTGGTCTTCATAAATAAAGAAAAAGTTTTTTACCGCTGCACAAGATTGCCGAGTATCCTTCATCCACCTTGTATCTACAAATCCTCTACTGTCTATTTCTTCCAGACTGTTTTTAAATTGTCTCTTTCCCCCCATATATCTCTTTCCTTGCTCTGAGTACTAGACATGTAAAAAAAAAAAAAAAAAGGTTAACTGGCACCTTATGAGATAAAACATTTTTCAAGTTCATTCTACTTATAAGATGTTCCAAACAGAATATTAAATATTTCTTAAAATCATTGCAGTTTAATTTTGCATCTGGGATCAGGCATTAGATTCATGCGTTGTTACATTGTCCCACTATCTAACAATTTTGGAGAGAAGTGTTTGATAAGATTTTGCAATTGATTGACAAACAGTTACTTCCTTCAATAAATATGTCCACCTTAAAGGGATACTGAACTCAAATTTGTTTCTTTTGTAATTTATATAGAGCATGCAATTTTAAGCAACTTTAAATTTACTCCCATTATCAATTTTTTTGTTCTCTTGCTATCTTTATTTGAAAAAGAAGGCATCTAAGGTTTTTTTTTGGTTCAGACTCTGGACAGCACATTTTTATTGGTGGATGAATGTATCCACCAATCAGCAAGAACAACCCAGGTTGTTCACAAAAAATGGGCCGGCATCTAAACTTACATTCTTGCATTTCAAATAAAGATACCAAGAGAATGAAGAAAATTTGATAATAGGAGTAAATTAGAAAGTTGCTTAAAATTTCATGCTCTATCTGAATCATGAAATAAAAAATTTGGGTTCAATGTCCCTTTAAAGTGAATGTAAAGTGAACATGACCGCCTCACAGCATTGTATAGACTTTTAAAAATGAGCCTAGGTTTAATTAATGACATTTTTTTATATTTATTTATTTTCTTAAATTTTTACCTTATTACTGCTCCGCCGATGAGCACAGCTCTCCCGCCCGCCATATTGTCTAATTGATTGACAAATGACAATTCTTAAAACTACTAATCCTTGTTTCCCTGCCAGGGGCTTTCATCCCCTTTGCATAACAGCCACAGCCCGGGGGAAACAAGAATTAGTTGTTTTAAGAATCATCATCTGCCAATCAATTAGACAATATGGTGGGCGGGAGAGCTGCGCTTATCGGCGGAGCAGTAAAAAGGTACAAATTTAAGAAAATAAATAACTATAAAAAAAATCATGAATTAAACTCAGGCTCATTTTTAAAAGTCTATACAATGCCGTGAGGCAGTCGTGTTCACTTTACATTAACTTTGAAGTTGGATATTGCCAGAGTGTCCTGAGCTCACATTTTATTGCTGTTCCAAGGCTATTAGAGGCCAAAGTTGGGAGGCCCAGTGTTACTTTAACTGTTGGTTTTGCAAACAAGTGACCACAAAGATAAATAACAAAGATGTTTATACCTACCTTTATTTTTAAACTGTTCTTCTCCCTATTTTCCCTATCTTCTTGCTCTGCATATAGCACTCAAAATATAAAAAAGGCAAATGATCTGGATAACTAATTTTAACATTTTTAATTCTCTTTCCCAACAGCCTTCTCTACCAGCTATATGGTATTCCTGCCCCATTGACATCCAGAAAGCCATTCTTAGAAATGTAGTGTATTCCATTTAATTCTTCTGCACATATTGAGGTCACTGGTTGCCTTAGGAGAATGCTGGGGTACACACTCATTTGTTACTGTAAAATCCTCAAATTTTATAAATTTTAGCTATATGGAACTATCAATGTAGAACCTTTTAGATATTTTTTTAAACAAGCTTTATTGTATATAAATGTACAGCAATACAGAGATAACATTAATAATATTCACAGAAGATTGATTTATCAGCGTTAAATGCGTGTTCTGCTATGCTGCACAGCCTCAGTCCTTGAGTAGATTAGAAAAGTTCTAAGAGGTTTAACAATCCAGCGTGTTGTAGCTTGTCATATTGTTTTGCTTTAATATTAACTTTAACATTAGTATTGTGAGTAATTAAAGAAAAACATAGTTGTCGCATCAAACTTCGGTCAGTAGTACAATGATAACATAGACCCCTATTCTTTTACACACCGAGTAGGGGGATTATGAGGGTTTAATGCTTCCACCCACAATGAGATTATGGAGTGTATTTAAAGGGGAGAAAAAGGAGAGAGAAAGTAGAAGGGGGTGAAATAAAAATAGGGGGGGAGAGGTTATTTGAAGAGGGGAGTTCACCCACGGGAGGAGAAGAATGTCTTAAGGGTAAGGTTCCATATGCACTGTGTAAGGGCGAACCTAAAGGGTCTCAGACAGTGATTAGAGGTCTTTATCTTTCCATATGATAAGCATAGTTTCATGAGTTGCCATCTTGCCCGTTTTCAAGTAGTGAAACCTTTCCAGCCTAAGCAGGTTTCCAACCCCGGCCTTCCACTCATGCAGACTTGGAACTTGTTGTGATTTCCAGTATTAGGAATAAGCCCTTTGGCTCCATTTTAGATATTTTTTAATTTGTATTTCTCCTACATTGGTGTGTCCGGTCCACGGCTTCATCCTTACTTGTGGGAATATTCTCTTCCCTAACAGGAAATGGCAAAGAGGCACACAGCAAAAGCTGTCCATATAGCCCCTCCTCTGGCCCCGCCCCCCAGTCATTCTCTTTGCCGCTCTGAACAAGTAGCATCTCCACGGGGATGGTAAAGAGTTTGTGGTGTTTAGTTGTAGTTTTTATTTCTTCTATCAAGAGTTTGTTATTTTAAAATAGTGCCGGTTTGTACTATTTACTCTACAACAGAAAGTGATGAAGATTTCTGTTAAAGAGGAGTATGATTTTAGCACAAGTAACTAGAATCCATTGCTGTTACCACGCAGGACTGTTGAAACCAGAGAACTTCAGTTGGGGGTAACAGTTTGCAGACTCATCTGCTCCAGGTATGACCAGTCTCTTTTCTAACAACACATGGTAATGCTAGAAGACTGTCAGTTTTTCCCTCAGGGGACCGGTAAGCCATTTTCTTAGACTGAGTAACAGATTACAGGCTTATTTTTTGGGCTTTGTACTGGTAGACACTGTTGTGGGCCAAATCGATTGACTTATATCACATTTTTATGGCATTTGAAATGTTTTATGAACATAAATACACTTTTGGGAACGTTATAATTATACCTGGCATTGGTTTAGATGCCTAATCTAGTCAGGAAGGCCCCTTCACTCTAGTATGCAGAGGGAGGAGGCCTCATTTTCGCGCCTCAGTTGCGCAGTTAATTTCAAAGGCAGTGCATGCAGCTTCATGTGAGAGGGTCCTGTGGCTAAGAAACAGACTCCGGAAGGCTTATTTCTGTGGTGAATAACCCCTAAGGAAGGTAAAAGCTGCAGCAAAGGCTGTGGAAGGGACTGTAGTGTGTAAAACCGGTTAAATTGAACAATTAGCTCCGGTTTGCTTATTTAAGGGTCTAGAGACTTCATATTTGGTGTGCAATACTTTCAAAGCATTAAGACACTGGGGTATAAATTTTATAAAGATCGGATATTGCCTTCATAGTTTTTTGAACATTCACAAATAAAGTGTGTCATTTTTATTATTTAAAGAGACAGTAACGGTTTTGTTTAAAATCGTTTTTATTGCATTAATAGCCTGCCTAAATCTGCCTAACATGTCTGTGCCATCAGATAGCTTATGTTCTGTGTGTATGGAGGCCAAGGTGGTCCCCCCTTTAAGTGTATGTGATAATTGTGCCATGGTGTCCAAACAAAGTAAGGACAATACTGTCACATTTAATAAAATTGCCCAAGATGATTCTTCTAATGAAGGTAGTGGGGATAGTTCTTCATCCTCTCCTTCTGTGTCTACACCAGTTTTGCCTGCGCAGGCGATACCTAGTACATCTAGCGCGCCAATGCTTGTTACTATGCAGCAATTAACAGCAGTAGTGGATAATTCTATAGCAAATCTTTTATCCAAACTGCCAGCATTTCAGAGAAAGCGTGATTGTTCAGTTTTAAATACAGAAAAGGATGAACAAGTAGACGCTGACGATACCTTATCTGTTTTACCCTCACATCAATCGGAATTGGCAGTGAGGGAGGGGCTGTCTGAGGGAGAAATTTCTGACTCAGGAAAAATTTCTCAACAGGCAGAACCTGATATCGTAGCATTTAAATTTAAGCTAGAACATCTCCGCGCCCTGCTTAAGGAGATACTAGCTACTCTTGATGATTGTGATTCTTTGGTAATCCCAGAGAAGTTGTGCAAATTGGACAAATTCTTAGAGAGCCCAGTGCACGATGACGCCTTTCCAATACCCAAGAGGGTAGCGGACATAGTGAATAAGGAGTGGGAGAAGCCGGGTATACCTTTTGTCCCACCTCCTATATTTAAGAAAATGTTCCCCATTGTAGACCCCAGAAGGGACGCATGGCAGACGGTCCCTAAGGTAGAGGGGGCAGTTTCAACGTTAGCAAAGCGCACAACTATTCCTATAGAGGACAGTTGCGCTTTCAAAGATCCTATGGATAAAAAATTGGAAGGATTGCTTAAAAAGATTTTTGTTCAGCAAGGTTTCCTTCTTCAACCAATTGCGTGCATTATTACTGTCACCTCAGCGGTGTCTTTTTGGTTCGAGGAATTAGAAAGCTCGCTCCAGAAGGAGACTTCATATGATGAAGTCATGGACAGAATTCATGCACTTAAGTTAGCTAATTCATTTATATTGGATGCCGCTTTTCAAATAACGAAATTAGCGGCGAAAAACTCAGGTTTTGCTATAGTGGCTCGCAGGGCGCTTTGCCTAAAATCCTGGTCGGCATATGTGTCGTCCAAGACTAAATTACTTAATATTCCTTTCAAAGGTAAGACCCTTTTTGGGCCGGAATTGAAGGAGATTATTTCAGACATCACTGGGGGCAAGGGCCATGCCCTCCCACAGGATAGGCCTTTCAAGGCTAAGAACAAGTCAAATTTTCGTTCCTTTTGCAATTTCAGGAACGGACCGGCTTCTAACTCTGCAGCCTCTAGACAAGAGGGTAACGCTGCCCAGCCCAAACCTGCATGGAAACCTGTGCAATGCTGGAACAAGGGTAAACAGGCCAAGAAGCCTACTGCTGCTACCAAGACGGCATGAAGGAGTAGCCCCCGATCCGGGACCGCATCTAGTAGGGGGCAGATTGTCTCTCTTTGCTCAGGCTTGGGCAAGAGATGTTCCGGATCCCTGGGCACTAGAAATAGTCTCCCAGGGATATCTTCTAGAGTTCAAGGAACTTCCTCCAAGGGGAAGGTTCCACATGTCTCGCTTATCTTCAGACCAGATAAAGAAACAGGCATTCTTACATTGCGTAGGAGACCTATTAAAGATGGGAGTGATAAACCCAGTTCCCACAGTGGAACAAGGTCTAGGTTTTTACTCGAACCTGTTTGTAGTACCCAAAAAAGAGGGAACTTTCAGGCCAATTCTGGATTTAAAGATATTAAACAAATTCCTCAGAGTTCCATCTTTCAAAATGGAAACCATTCGGACGATTTTGCCAACAATCCAGGAGGGTCAATATTTGACTACCGTGGACTTAAAGGATGCGTATCTGTATATCCCTATCCACAAAACCCATCATCAGTCCCTGAGGTTTGCCTTTCTAGACAAACATTACCAGTTTGTGGCTCTTCCTTTCGGTTTAGCCACCGCTCCCAGAATTTTCACAAAGGTGCTAGGGTCCCTTCTAGCGGTCCTAAGGCCGAGGGGCATTGCTGTGGCACCTTACCTAGACGACATTCTAATCCAAGCGTCGTCTCTTTCCAAAGCAAGGGCTCATACAGACATTGTTTTGGCCTTTCTCAGATCTCACGGGTGGAAGGTGAACATAGAAAAAAGTTCCCTGTCCCCGTCCACAAGGGTTCCTTTTCTGGGAACAATAATAGATTCTGTGGAAATGAAGATTTTCCTGACAGAAGTCAGAAAGTTAAAGCTTCTAAACGCTTGTCGAGTTCTTCATTCTATTCCTCAGCCCTCCATAACTCAGTGCATGGAAGTAATAGTACTAATGGTTGCAGCAATGGACGTGGTTCCTTTTGCTCGAATTCATTTAAGACCTTTGCAGCTGTGCATGCTCAAACAGTGGAATTGGGATTATGCGGACTTGTCTCCCCAAATTCAAGTAGACCAGGTAACCAGGGATTCGCTCCTCTGGTGGTTGACTCAGGATCACCTGTCTCAGGGAATGAGTTTCCGCAGACCGGAGTGGGTCATTGTTACGACCGACTCCAGCCTCTTGGGCTGGGGTGCGGTCTGGGACTCTCTGAAAGCTCAGGGTCTATGGTCTCGGGAAGAGTCTCTTCTCCCGATAAACATTTTGGAACTGAGAGCGATATTCAATGCGCTCCTGGCTTGGCCTCAACTAGAGAAGGCCAGGTTCATAAGATTTCAGTCGGACAACATGACGACTGTAGCATACATCAATCATCAGGGGGGAACAAAGAGTTCCTTAGCGATGAGAGAGGTCTCCAAGATCATCAAATGGGCGGAGGATCACTCCTGCCATCTATCTGCAATTCACATCCCAGGAGTAGACAACTGGGAAGCGGATTATCTGAGTCGTCAGACTTTCCATCCGGGGGAGTGGGAACTTCACCCGGAGGTCTTTGCCCAGTTAACCCAACTATGGGGCATTCCGGATATGGATCTGATGGCGTCTCGTCAGAACTTCAAGGTTCCTCGCTACGGGTCCAGATCCAGAGATCCCAAGGCGGCACTGGTGGATGCATTAGTGGCGCCCTGGTCGTTCAATCTGGCTTATGTGTTTCCACCGTTTCCTCTCCTCCCCAGGCTTGTAGCCAGGATCAAACAGGAGAAGGCCTTGGTGATTCTAATAGCTCCTGCATGGCCACGCAGGACTTGGTATGCAGACCTGGTGAATATGTCATCGGTTCTTGAATGCTTGATTCTATCTAAGCGTGGGTTTTCAGATTCGGTTATAGATACTCTGGTTCAAGCCAGAAAACCGGTGACTAGGAAAATTTACCATAAGATATGGCAAAAATATATCCGTTGGTGCGATTCCAAAGGATTTTCTTGGAGTAAAATCAAAATTCCGAGAATACTTTCCTTTCTCCAAGAGGGTTTGGATAAAGGTTTGTCAGCTAGCTCTTTAAAAGGACAGATATCTGCTCTGTCTGTTTTGTTGCACAAACGACTGGCAGCCGTGCCAGATGTACAGGTGTTTGTACAGGCATTAGTTAGAATCAAGCCTGTCTACAGACCCATCACTCCTCCATGGAGTCTAAACTTAGTTCTTTCAGTTCTTCAAGGGGTTCCGTTTGAACCTTTACATTCCATAGATATTAAGTTACTATCTTGGAAAGTTCTGTTTTTGGTTGTTATTTCTTCTGCTAGAAGAGTTTCTGAATTGTCTGCTTTGCAGTGTACTTCTCCCTATCTGGTGTTCCATACAGATAAGGTAGTTTTACGTACCAAGCCTGGTTTTCTTCCAAAAGTGGTTTCCAACAGGAATATTAACCAGGAAATAGTTGTTCCTTCCCTGTGTCCGAATCCAGTTTCAAAGAAGGAACGTTTGTTACACAACCTAGATGTGGTCCGTGCTTTAAAATTCTACTTAGAAGCAACTAAGGATTTTAGACAGACTTCATCCTTGTTTGTCGTTTATTCTGGTAAGAGGAGAGGGCAGAAAGCTACTGCTACCTCTCTTTCCTTTTGGCTGAAAAGCATCATCCGATTGGCTTATGAGACTGCCGGACGGCAGCCTCCTGAACGAATTACAGCTCACTCTACTAGGGCTGTGGCTTCCACATGGGCCTTCAAGAACGAGGCTTCTGTTGATCAGATCTGTAAGGCAGCGACTTGGTCTTCACTGCACACTTTTACAAAATTTTACAAATTCGATACTTTTGCTTCTTCGGAGGCTGTTTTTGGGAGAAAGGTTTTGCAAGCCGTGGTGCCTTCCGTTTAGGTTGCCTGACTTGTTCCCTCCCTTCATCCGTGTCCTAAAGCTTTTTCTTATTGGTTCCCACAAGTAAGGATGAAGCCGTGGACCGGACACACCAATTGTAGGAGGAAACAGAATTTATATCTTACCTGATAAATTCCTTTCTCCTAGGGTGTGTCGGGCCCACGGCCCGCCCTGGCTTTTTTGTCAGGCTTAAAATTTTTTTATCTCTATACACTACAGTCACCACGGCACCCTATAGTTTCTCCTTTTTCTCCTAACCGTCGGTCGAATGACTGGGGGGCGGGGCCAGAGGAGGGGGCTATATGGACAGCTTTTGCTGTGTGCCTCTTTGCCATTTCCTGTTAGGGAAGAAGAATATTCCCACAATTAAGGATGAAAGCCGTGGACCGGACACACCATAGGAGAAAGGAATTTATCAGGTAAGATATAAATTCTGTTTTTATGTTTGCAAATGAATAACTGATGGCACTTTTAACTAATCAACTGATAATAAATTAACAAAAAATTAATTCATTAATTTAATCTTTTGTTAAAAGGATTTTATTTATATATGGCGCGCATGCGCGAAACGCGTCAGGTGATCTTTGGGTTACTCACCTTGTACCTGGCAACTTTGCTGAAATAAATTGTTACCAAGCCTTCAAGCTCCGGTCTCCGACTCCTCTCCTTGGGATATAGTGCTATATATATATATATATAATATAGATAT
Organism: Bombina bombina; assembly: GCF_027579735.1. Classification (NCBI taxonomy): domain Eukaryota; kingdom Metazoa; phylum Chordata; class Amphibia; order Anura; family Bombinatoridae; genus Bombina; species Bombina bombina. The sequence goes on from NC_069503.1 coordinate 1,017,108,918, forward strand.
AATATATATATATATATATATAAAATATATATATATATATATAGTGCATTTTTTATATTTGATTTATCCTTTTAACCATTTATTCCGCTAATGAAGAGGATGGGAATTAACAGTATAGATGGTAGAGGAGGCTATTTGAGAAAGAGGATTACACATTTTTTATTGGTTCTTTTTATAATATATGTTGGGTATATCTAAATAAGCATAGACGTTTATTTTTGTTTATGATGAATTTATAAATGTTTGTTGGTTTTGTTGATTTTCCTGACTTTTGTAGTAAAAATCTAAGTAAACAAATAAATGAAAATGAGAAAAAGTATTAGGTATGTTTTAAAGTCTAAAATCCTCATGTTTAGTCTGCAACACAAGCATGAAGTAGTATTTCAGCAGCAATTACTTACTGGCTTTCTCACAAGCTTTTTAGAAAGACGCTTGACCAACTCTGTGCAGTTGTCACATCCTGATTGGGTGGACGGAGGTTGCCAACTTCCATGTGGTGTTGGGAAAGTGAAATCTCTGGGTATCAGATCACTCGTTTTTTCATGCAAGCATATTTGTTCATCTATTGTTTCTAGGCTTTTGCTCACAAATCTCTAACTCTTATAGACATAAAAAACAATGCACTATAAATCATGAAATATATAATGAGCATTCTGTGCACTGGTAGATTTAATGAGCATCTTGTGAGTCTTTAGTTCTGTTAGTTAAAATGTGTGCCTCTTGCCTTACTCTTTATTCCATGCTCTGTTTCCCAGCATGTGAGTCATGTGACAAATACTTTATGGTAGCCCTGGTATTTTTTTCTCAGTGGCATTGTGCTCTGCCCAAATTTTAAAGGGACAATAAAATCAAAATGATAGAGCATTGCAATTTTTTAAACAACTTTCCAATTTATTTCTGTTATCAAAATTTGTTTTGTTCTTTTTGTATCTTTTATTGAAGAGTCAAAACTAGGTAGGATCATAAGAGCTCAGGAGTGTGCACAATTTTTTAGCACTCTATATAGCAGCAGTGCTTTGCAACATTGTATAACAAAACTACAAATAATGTTGCAAAACACTGCTGCCATAAAGTACTAAAGACACATGCACACCTAGTTTTACTCTTCAAAAAAAAGATACTAACAGAACAAAGCAAATTTGATAATAGCAGTAAATTGGAAATGTGTATAAAATTGCATGCTCTATCTGAATCATAAAGTTTAATTTTGACTTTATTGTCCCTTTAAACACTATCAAATGTATTATACTGTTCTTATGTTTAATAAATGTGTTTATTGTAGGCTACTAAACAAATCCCAAACCTCATTATAGATGATATATTAAAGGGATACTGTAGTTAAAAAAGTGCAGTGTTTTAGAAAGGGAACAGCATAGTATTTTTAACATTTAATAATTATTAACACTTGTTGCCAATACAATTGGTTATATAAGAGAGTTACCTTACCCTGTGTTTTGCTTTCTTGTTTTGAGTTGTGTATCACTAGTGCTTCATTGTTTGTGCCCCTTTTAATTTTGCAAATGTAAAATATAAAATGTTTACTTCTTTGCTCTTTGCAATATTTCTGTGCACAACTAGTACACATTTTGGGTTTTATATACCTTAATACCATAAAAGGTAATTGGCTAACAATTCCTAAAAGAACTGAAACATTACTTCTTGTACTCACAATAACTGCAGAAAATACAAAAACTTCATTAATCTGCCTTCTCTAACATACACAGAAGTGGCTGAAAGTATTGTACCCTTGCATTTTTAAGTATTGGTACTTTGTCAAAATGCCGTTGACAAGCATATTCCTGGGGGGAAATGTTCTTTAGACTACAAAACAAAAGTAGAGCTTTTGGAAAATCACAAAAACTTCATGCTTACAGAACGAAAAAAGAAGCTTAGCGATGGAGGAGGCTCAGTGATGTTTAGGGGTGGTTGCTTGGGACTATGTAGCGAAATATACTGCCCAGTATCAGAAAGCTGTGTCTCAGTCGCAGTTCATGGGTCCTTCAGCAGGATGATGACCCAAAACATACCTCAAAAACACCCACGAATGATGAGAAGAAAACATTGAACCGTTCTCGAGTGGTCTTCTATGAGTCCAGAACTGGATCCCATCGAACATCTGTGGAAAGAGCTGAAACTTGCAGTTGGGAAAAGGCACAAATCAAACCTAAGAGAGCTGGAGTTTTTGCTCAAGAAGAGTAGGCCTAAATCCCAGTTAAAAAGTGTAGAAATCTAATTCAGAGCTAAAGAAAGAACTTGATTGCAGTTATTGTCTACTAAGGCTGTGCTACAAAATATTAGGTTAAGAGTACCAATATATTTGTTCATGCCATCATTTGTTTTAAAGTAATATGTGATGTCATAAATCAAAAGTGAAGTTTCTGTCTTATTTTTGTAAATGTTACTTAGTTCATAGAATATGCGTGCGATTTCCTAAAAAAAGTGAAAGGGTACCAATAATTCAACACTTTCAGTATAAATATATATATAATTCTCCAACATTGGTGTGTCCGGTCCACGGCGTCATCCTTACTTGTGGGAATATCTCTTCCCCAACAGGAAATGGCAAAGAGTCCCAGCAAAGCTGGCCATATAGTCCCTCCTAGGCTCCGCCCACCCCAGTCATTCTCTTTGCCGTTGCACAGGCAACATCTCCACAGAGATGGTTAAGAGTATGTGGTGTTTAGTTGTAGTTTTTTTATTCTACTATCAAGAGTTTGTTATTTTAAAATAGTGCTGGTATGTACTATTTACTCTGAAACAGAAAAAGAGGAAGATTTCTGTTTGTGAGAGGAAGATGATTTTAGCAGACAGTAACTAAAATCAATTGCTGTTTCCACATAGGACTGTTGAGATGAAGTAACTTCAGTTGGGGGAAACAGTTAGCAGACTTTTCTGCTTAAAGTATGACTAGCCATATTTCTAACAAGACTGTGTAATGCTGGAAGGCTGTCATTTCCCCTCATGGGGACCGGTAAGCCATTTTCTTAGTCTCAAACAGAATAAAGGGCTTAATATGGGCTATAAAACTGGATAGACACTTTTATGGGCTAAATCGATTGCTTTATTTGGACATTTTATACATGTTTATGCTGATAATTCACACTTATAAACTTGGGGAACATTTTTTAACGTCAGGCACTATGTTAGACACCTTTTCCAGTCAGGAAGGGCCTTCCCAGTTGTAGGCTGAGCCTCATTTTCGCGCCATTACTGCGCAGTTGTTTTTAAGTGCAAGACATGCAGATGCATGTGTGAGGACCTGAAAGTAGTTGGAAAAGTTCCTAGAAGGCGTCATTTGGTATCGTATTCCCCTCTGGGCTTGGTAAAGTCACAGCAAAGGCTGTAGCTGGGACTGTATAGGGGTTAAATCTGTAACCGGCTCCGGTTTCGTTATTTTAAGGGTTAAAGCTCTGAAAATTAGTGTGCAATACTTTTAATGCTTTAAGACACTGTGGTGAAATTTTGGTAAATTTTGAACAATTCCTTCATATATTTTCACATATTCAGTAATAAAGTGTGCTCTGTTTAAAATTTAAAGAGACAGTAACGGTTTTGTTTTAAAACGGTTTTTGTGCTTTATTGACAAGTTTAAGCCTGTTTAACAAGTCTGTGCCTTCAGATAAGCTATGTTCTATATGTATGAAAGCCAATGTGTCTCCCCCTTCAAAATTGTGTGATAATTGTGCCATAGCGTCCAAACAAAGTAAGGACAGTACTGCCACAGATAATGAAATTGCCCAAGATGATTCCTCAGATGAAGGGAGTAGACATGGTTCTACATCATCTCCTTCTGTGTCTACGCCAGTTTTGCCCACGCAGGAGGCCCCTAGTACTTCTAGCGCGCCAATGCTTATTACCATGCAACAATTGACGGCTGTAATGGATAACTCCATAGCAAATATTTTATCCAAAATGCCTGCATATCAGAGAAAGCGCGATTGCTCTGTTTTAAACACTGAAGAGCAGGAGGGCGCTGATGATAATTGTTCTGTCATACCCTCACACCAATCTGAAGGGGCCATGAGGGAGGTTTTGTCAGATGGGGAAATTTCAGATTCAGGAAAAATTTCTCAACAGGCTGAACCTGATGTTGTGACATTTAAATTTAAATTAGAACATCTCCGCGCACTGCTTAAGGAGGTGTTATCTACTCTGGATGATTGTGACAACTTGGTCATTCCAGAAAAATTATGCAAGATGGACAAGTTCCTAGAGGTTCCGGTGCACCCCAACGCTTTTCCTATACCCAAGCGGGTGGCGGACATAGTGAATAAGGAGTGGGAGAAGCCCGGCATACCTTTTGTTCCCCCTCCTATATTTAAGAAATTATTTCCTATTTTCGACCCCAGAAAGGACTTATGGCAGACAGTCCCTAAGGTCGAGGGGGCAGTTTCTACTCTAAACAAGCGCACTACTATTCCTATTGAAGATAGTTGTGCTTTCAAAGATCCTATGGATAAAAAATTGGAAGGTTTGCTTAAAAAGATTTTTGTACAGCAAGGTTACCTTCTACAACCCATTTCGTGCATTGTTCCTGTCACTACAGCAGCGTGGTTCTGGTTTGAGGAACTAGAAAAGACGCTCAGTAGAGAGACTCCATATGAGGAGGTTATGGACAGAGTTCACGCACTTAAGTTGGCTAACTCTTTTATTTTAGATGCTGCTTTGCAATTAGCTAGATTAGCGGCGAAAAATTCAGGGTTTGCAATTGTGGCGCGCAGAGCGCTTTGGCTAAAGTCTTGGTCAGCGGATGTATCATCCAAGACAAAATTGCTTAACATCCCCTTCAAGGGTAAAACTCTCTTTGGACCAGAATTGAAAGAGATTATCTCAGACATCACTGGGGGAAAGGGCCACGCCCTCCCACAAGATAGGTCTTTCAAGGCCAAGAATAAGTCTAATTTTCGTTCCTTTCGTAATTTCAGGAACGGACTGGCCTCTAATTCTGCATCCTCTAAGCAAGAGGGTAATGCCTCACAGTCCAAACCAGCCTGGAAACCGATGCAAGGCTGGAACAAGGGTAAGCAGACCAAGAAGCCTGCTACCGCTAACAAAACAGCATGAAGGAGTAGCCCCCGATCCGGGACCGGATCTAGTGGGGGGCAGACTCTCTCTCTTTGCTCAGGCTTGCGCAAGAGATGTTCAGGATCCCTGGACGCTAGAAATAGTTTCTCAGGGTTATCTTCTGGAATTCAAGGAACTACCCCCAAGGGGAAGGTTCCACATATCCTCAAACCAAATAAAGAGACAGGCGTTCTTACATTGTGTAGAAGACCTGCTAAAGATGGGAGTGATACACCCAGTTCCAATGACGGAACAAGGAATGGGATTTTACTCAAATCTGTTCATAGTTCCCAAAAAAGAGGGAACCTTCAGACCAATTCTGGATTTAAAGATCCTAAACAAATTTCTCAGGGTACCATCGTTCAAAATGGAAACCATTCGAACGATTCTACCCACTATCCAGGATGGTCAATTTATGACTACCGTGGATCTAAAGGATGCGTACCTACATATTCCTATCCACAAAGAACATCATCAGTTCCTAAGGTTCGCCTTTCTGGACAAACATTACCAGTTTGTGGCCCTCCCATTCGGATTAGCCACTGCTCCAAGGATTTTCACAAAGGTACTCGGGTCCCTTCTAGCGGTTCTAAGACCGAGGGGCATTGCAGTAGTACCATACTTGGACGACATTCTAATACAAGCGTCTTCCCTTTCAAAAGCAAAGGCTCATACAGACATCGTTCTGGCCTTTCTCAGATCTCACAGATGGAAGGTGAACGTAGAAAAACGTTCTCTGTCTCCGTCAACAAGAGTTCCCTTCCTGTGAACAATAATAGATTCCTTAGAAATGAGGATCTTTCTGACAGATGTCAGAAAGTCAAAACTTCTAAGCGCTTGTCAAGTTCTTCATTCTGTTCCACGTCCTTCCATAGCTCAGTGCATGGAAGTAGTAGGGTTGATGGTTGCAGCAATGGACATAGTTCCTTTTGCGCGAATTCATCTAAGACCATTACAACTGTGCATGCTGAAACAGTGGAATGGGGACTATACAGACTTGTCTCCAGTGATTCAAGTAGATCAGAAGACCAGAGATTCACTCCGTTGGTGGATATCCCTGGACCACCTAGCCCAGGGAATGAGCTTCCGCAGACCAGAGTGGAACATTGTCACGACCGACGCCAGTCTAGTGGGATTGGGGTGCGGTCTGGGAATCCCTGAAAGCTCAGGGACTATGGTCTCGGGAAGAGTCTCTTCTCCCGATAAACATTCTGGAACTAAGAGCGATATTCAATGCTCTCAGGGCTTGGCCTCAGCTTGCAAAGGCCAGATTCATAAGATTCCAATCAGACAACATGACGACTGTTGCGTATATCAATCATCAGGGGGGAACAAGGAGTTCCCTGGCGATGAAAGAAGTAACCAAAATAATACAATGGGCGGAGAATCACTCCTGCCATCTATCTGCGATCCACATCCCAGGTGTGGAAAACTGGGAAGCAGATTATCTGAGTCGTCAGACATTCCATCCGGGGGAGTGGGAACTACACCCGGAGATTTTTGCCCAGTTGACTCAATTATGGGGCATTCCAGACATGGATCTGATGGCGTCTCGTCAGAACTTCAAGGTTCCTTGCTACGGGTCCAGATCCAGGGATCCCAAGCTTATGTGTTCCCACCGTTTCCTCTCATTCCCAGGCTGGTAGCCAGGATCAAACAGGAGAGGGTCTCGGTGATCTTGATAGCTCCTGCGTGGCCACGCAGGACTTGGTATGCAGACCTGGTGAATATGTCATCGGTTCCACCATGGAAGCTATCTTTGAGATAGGACCTTCTTGTTCAGGGTCCATTCGAACATCCAAATCTGGTCTCCCTCCAGCTGACGGCTTGGAGATTGAACGCTTGATTCTATCAAAGCGTGGGTTTTCAGATTCTGTGATTGATACTCTGGTTCAGGCCAGAAAACCGGTAACTAGAAAGATTTACCATAAAATATGTAAAAGATATATCTGCTGGTGTGAATCCAAGGGATTCCCTTGGAATAAGGTAAAAATTCCTAAGATTCTTTCCTTTCTGCAAGAAGGTTTGGATAAAGGATTATCTGCGAGTTCTCTAAAGGGACAGATTTCTGCTTTATCTGTCTTACTACACAAACGACTGGCAGCTATGCCAGATGTTCAAGCATTTGTTCAGGCTCTGGTTAGGATCAAGCCTGTTTACAGACCTTTGACTCCTCCCTGGAGTTTAAATCTAGTTCTTTCAGTTCTTCAAGGGGTTCCGTTTGAACCTCTACATTCCATAGATATTAAGTTGTTATCTTGGAAAGTTTTGTTTTTGGTTGCTATTTCTTCTACTAGAAGAGTTTCAGAGTTATCTGCTCTGCAGTGTTCTCCGCCCTATCTGGTGTTCCATGCAGATAAGGTGGTTTTGCGTACTAAGCCTGGTTTTCTTCCAAAGGTTGTTTCTAACAAAAATATTAACCAGGAGATAGTTGTACATTCTTTGTGTCCGAATCCAGTTTCAAAGAAGGAACGTTTGTTACACAATTTGGACTTAGTCCGTGCTCTAAAATTCTATTTAGAAGCTACAAAGGATTTCAGACAAACATCTTCTCTGTTTGTCCTCTATTCTGGTAAAAGGAGAGGTCAAAAAGCGACTTCTACCTCTCTTTCCTTTTGGCTTAAAAGCATCATCCGATTGGCTTATGAGACTGCCGGACGGCAGCCTCCTGAAAGAATCACAGCTCACTCCACTAGGGCTGTGGCTTCCACATGGGCCTTCAAGAACGAGGCTTCTGTTGATCAGATATGTAAGGCAGCGACTTGGTCTTCACTGCACACTTTTGCCAAATTTTACAAATTTGATACTTTTGCTTCTTCGGAGGCTATTTTTGGGAGAAAGGTTTTGCAAGCCGTCGTGCCTTCCGTTTAGGTAACCTGATTTGCTCCCTCCCTTCATCCGTGTCCTAAAGCTTTGGTATTGGTTCCCACAAGTAAGGATGACGCCGTGGACAGGACACACCAATGTTGGAGAAAACAGAATTTATGCTTACCTGATAAATTACTTTCTCCAACGGTGTGTCCGGTCCACGGCCCGCCCTGGTTTTTTAATCAGGTCTGATGAATTATTTTCTCTAACTACAGTCACCACGGTACCATATGGTTTATCCTATATTTTTCCTCCTGTCCGTCGGTCGAATGACTGGGGTGGGCGGAGCCTAGGAGGGACTATATGGCCAGCTTTGCTGGGACTCTTTGCCATTTCCTGTTGGGGAAGAGATATTCCCACAAGTAAGGATAACGCCGTGGACCGGACACACCATTGGAGAAAGTAATTTATCAGGTAAGCATAAATTCTGTTTTTTATTTGTTTGCTGAAGCCAGTTTAGGACAATTATGTAGGTAGGTTATACAAAAATAAACATTTTAAATCACAATACTAGATACTAGGTTAATGGATACTTAAAGTCTTAGTCCCATGAATGTTGGAGCAAATACAAAGAGGTCAGTGATTAGAATCATGCTTACTTTTTTTTTAAGAGCTTACTAGCTGGATTGCTTTATGGGTAGATCCGCCAGCCAGTGAGTAAGTCATTCATGTGTAATTTGACTGACTGACTCTGCCATTTTTAAATAGGATAATTGTTGTGTACAAGGCTAATTGGTCATTTTTCTAATGTACTAGACTGACAAAAAATGGGACTTTGGTCAATCTATATTTTAAGAATTTGTATTAGTTTGTTACTCTAAATAAAATTCCAATTTCCATTATTATTAGGTTTTTGGCGAGTGTCCCTGAACATATAACTTAATAACTACAATTAAATTAGTGGGATAGTCATATAAGTGATGTTTTCTTTATCATATCTGCAATTGAATTTTGTGACCGATTATAGTAAATCTTCACAGGTTACATTTTTATGACAAATGACGGACTACATACCTGTGTGTGTAGAGAAAGATTAGGTAATCTCACATTGCTGAATAAGTACTGCTATTATTAACAGAATGAAAAATTGAAGACTTGTTCGTCTCTAAAACTCAGCACCAGTTCATATATTTATTAACTGTATACAGAGCATTTTCAAATTATGATCAAGGAAATTAAATTTCCTGATGCTTCCAGCAAAGAATGAAAACTTAAAGCAGTTGATTAAGCAAACAAAATATGATGGAGAAATAGTTGTATTATTGTTGATTTTGTATGTTTGTATTTTTTGGTGAATATAGTTCTCTCTGTCTTTATTGTATTCCTATCTACAAGACTATAACACCCTTATTATTTGTCATACATTTTTTTCCACAAAACATAAAAATATGATGTAAATATTTTCCCCCTACAACAAAAACATTGTTTAATTTATTTTAACATTTTTAAACAGTCTATTACATTATATTCTAAATGTAACATATTTATGTAACTGTTGTAGACTACAAAGTAAGGGAATTTTAAGAGAAGATTTGCACATGCTTTTAAAGTTATTATGTTCACAATATTTAGGCTTCATGTTGCTCTAGGAACAGAAAAATACTGTAATCCCCTTACGCCACACCACCTATTTTTTTGTGCTAATTTATTTGTTTTTCTGGATGTGCAATGCTGGCTCACAATACTGTTTTTTTGTGATAGAGTAATGGTGGTATTTATACTGTCTCATGATTTATCAAAATCGAGATGCTAAAGCATTTACCAGCAACAAAATACCACAGGAGCTAATTAATTAGGGTACCATTATTTTCTATGGTAATCACAAAACCTATGTACGGGCTATATCTCAGTGATGTCAGAATTCATTGCAACCTATCACTAAGCAGACGATAAGCCTTATTTAAAGGGACAGTCTACACTAAAATTGTTATTGTTTAAAAAGATAGATAATGCCTTTTCTACACATTCCCAAGCTTTGTACAACCAACATTGATATATTAATATACTTTATAACATTTAAACCTCCACGTTTCTTCCTGTTTCTAAGCCACTATAGACAGCCTCTCATCACATGCTTTTTTATTAGATTTTCACAACAGGAGACTGCTAGTTTGTGTGGGGCCATATAGATACCATTGCGCTCACGCCCATGGAGTTAAGATTTAGCACAACACAGCACTAAATGCAAGTCAATAGAAAATAATTAATAAGTCATGTGATCTGGTGGCTGTTAGTAGATGCTTAGATACAAGGTAATCACAGAGGTAAAATGTATATTAATATAATAGTGTTGGTTATGTAAAACTGGGGAATGGTAAATAAAGAGATTATCTATCTTTTAAAAACAACAAAAATTGGGGGGGGGATGTCCAGGCAATTCAGTGATCTCCAGCTTGAGATTCCAAATACCTCAATTTTCCTTGAAATTGATCAGCATACTTTATAAAATATTGCTCAGCCACTGACACGAAAGCGGACTGATCACGAAAATACCTAGCTATGTGATATTTACTGCGTTTATATCCTAATTCGGACTGATGAGGGCTTAGTACGCAAGATCCTCGACACCCTCTCCCGGTGCGCTGAATATAACAGCTAACCTTCGATAATCTACCTTTAAAAAACTGTGTTGGTTATGCAAAACTGGGGAATAGGTAATAAAGGGGATTATCTATCGTTTAATTGTTATATATATATATTATATATATATATATATATATATATATATATATATTGTAGACTGTCCCTTTAAATGCAGCAACTCTGATCCTTCACTGCCAGCTGCTTATAATGTAAGTCAATGGGAAGTGAGGGAGATAGGTTCCAGGCCCCTCTCAAAATTGTCATAAGTAACACCTAATACATTATTTTTAAAGCTTTGAAATGAAGACTTTAAATGCTTAACAGCATTATAAACCTAATAAAATAATCACACAACACAGAATATATAATTAAACTAAGTTAAATGAACAAAAACATTTGCTAAACAGCATTATAAACCTAATAAAATAATCGCACAACACAGACTTTACTTGCATTTTTATGCAAACAGTTCTTTCTATGCATTCCAATCTGGACTGATTTATAGACAGGAAGATCTTGTTCCTTTGAAATCTGCTCGATAGCTCAGGTCTGGTTAAACTGAATAATTTCAGCTTGCATGGCTTTGCTGCAACACAAGCGGACAGTTCCACCTACTGGCTATTTTAATAAATGCACTGCTTCTCAATGCTTTACAATACTAGTCACATGACTGGAAAAAAAGGTTGTTATTCTGAAACGGTGTAAATTGAACCGTTGTAAAACGAGGGCCACCTGTAATATAAAAAAATATTTTTAATAAAATAAAAAAAATAGTTTATATAAACTGGGCAGCTGTCCATAGCACCTTTATTAAACATATTTTCTTCCATATTAAAAAGTACATTAAAATCTCTTGCTTTTGTTTATAAAAAAAAAAGTGTCTGCCCCATTTGCCATAGGAGGCCAAAAAGCAAATTCAAAATCAAATAGATAGTTTATACAATTTGCAGCATTTTGAAAACCTTTATTACAGATTTCTATGTTTGTCCTCTCTAAGGAATATGGAACAAAGAACACTTTTTACACACACAAAAATGTTTGATGACCCTTCAACATTACAATAATTTACAAGGGTTTTCAGTGGGCCATACCATTATTTATTGCTGGGGTTGTCATTTAAACATTAACACTTGATTTTGTTTTTAGTAATATTGTCTCTCTATGGGTTTCTGTTTTGTACACTTACAACTAGCCACTTTTAAGAACACCAACAAACCTTCATAGGTGTTAAAACATTCTGCCTTGATTTGTATATTTCCTAGATGTGCTGAGTAGTGGTTAAATTATTCCATGTGCAACATTACCCACAATTCACAACATTTACCTGAGTAAAAACATTTACTTCCATTCATCCCATGGAAAGGTTTATGGAGGGTGTTTACGGGACAAATTGTGCTTCTAAGAACCATACACCTACCCATTAAACCATTAGCGATAATAGTATTAAATCATAATAAAAACAGGGTGAGGGGAACTTAACAAACCAAAATACCCCTCTCACAAAATGTGCTGTCTAGATAAAATTCCTAAATTGTGGTGTTCTACGCTGCATATTGTATAGCTAGACTGAAATATAGTAAACAGCTATGCTTGTATTTTTATTTATCTATTTTTTTTTTAATTTAAATTGATTTACATTTGTTATTTACTGATGATTATTTATTGGCAGAATTTTACTATTTAAAAGGACAGTAAAGCATCATATAATATATCAGCAATGAAGTGTTGAATTATACTTAGTAAAAACCAATAAAAGGGACATTAGACATTAGAGATTGTAATATAAAATATTTAATCTTCTATTTTCATCATTTATTTTGTCCCTGTAATTTAAGTCTAAAAATTGTGGGCTTTCCAGTTCCTGTTAAAAGTGGAATAGCAGACTCCAGACTTAAAGGGACACTAAGCCCCACATTTTTCTTTCATGATTCAGATAGAGAATACAATTTTAAACAACATTCCAATTTACCTCTATCTAATTAGCTTCATTTTTTGATATCCTTTGTTGAAGAAATAGCAATGTACATGGGTGAGCAAATCACACAAGGCATCTATGTGCAGCCACCAATCAGCAGCTGCTGAGTCTATCTAGATATGCTTTTCACCAAAGAATATCAAGATAATGAAGCAAATTAGATAATAGACGTAAATTAGAAAGTTGTTCAAAATTGGATGTTCTTTCTAAATCATGAAAGAAAAATGTTTGGGTTTCATGTTCCTTTAACACTGCTACATTCCACAAAGTCATTGGTTGCACACCCTAGTGACTTGAGCTGTCCCTAACTGGCCTCAGCACAGAAGGAAACCTAGTTTAGAATATGGGGGCACAAGTTGCTTTATGAACATTAACATTTTGGACTTATCTTTTTCAATATTTAAACTGCTAATATAACTTTAAAAACATACCTCTGCTTATAATTATCAGGCTTTGTTTTGAGTGCATCATTCTATATGTCATTTATTTAGTCTTTAATGTCCCTTTAATACTGTGTTTTTATTAGCACACTTTAGTACGCTTTAAAAACCAAGAGCAGCTCAGGGATATTCCTGATCTTTATTGTGACTAGTGAGAGATACAAACAAATGAGCTTGTGCTCTGGACTAACCAATCACTGTATAGAATGTTGCAGGCTCACATAAATGTCAATTTAAAGGGACACTAAAGTCAAAATGAAACTTTCATGATTTAAGAGACACAATTTTAAGAGACTTTTCAATTATGCACAGTCTTTTTATATACACTTTCTTTCTCCTAATGAGCATGTGCAGATATTCAGATATACATATATGAGTCTGTTATTGGCTGATAGCTGTGACATGAAACAGGGGGTCAGCAAATTGAAGTAAATTTGAAATTTGTCAGATAAACATCTACTGCTTATTTAAAATTCAGAGCAAGTTCTATTGCACTGTCTTTTTAATTGTGTACTTGAATATACTTTTAAGTATAGAAGAGGTACTCCAACCTCCCTGGAGGAAGTGGAACGAGCAGAGGTATTTTTCACCAAAATTATACTAAATACAGAATGAATATATCTATATTCCAATGTAGTTTCCATAATTAAACATTTTAAACAATTGTATTTCTGAAAGCACAATACACATACTTCTCTTTTATTTTTTCATTATTTATTACAAATTACCATAAAGTACAACCATCAGTATATCCTTTAGTCCATTTACAAGCCGTTGCTTCTTCATAAAAAGCAATATCCTGAGGCCTTGACATAAAGGTATAAATAATTAATTGAAATTATTGTAAATATTTCCACTCTATCTAATTCTTCAAGTTAAAAATGTGAAAATTAGTTAAGGGAATCTCTCTCTCTCTCTCTCTCTCTCTCTCTCTCTCTCTTTCTCTCTCTCTCAAGATTTGTTTACAAAATAAGGGCCAGACTACAAGTGGTGCGCTAATTCCCCCCCCCCCCCCTGCTTGCGTGCAAACTTTGCGGAGGAGGGGTTATGTTAGTGTGCTTATTACAAATTGAAAGTAAAAGCTTAAACTGGATGTGCGCTAACTTCAGGACTTCGGATATTGCGACCGTGTTAACTTCTCCTTACAGACTTCAATGGAGCGCACTGTTAAAAAAAAAAAAAGAAAAATCAAAACTCACATTTCTTACTTGTGCACTAAGACTACACGCATTAGATCAACTTTGGAAAGGGATCCAAAGTATGTGTGTGTGTGTGTGTGTATGTGTGTATATATATATATATATATATATATATATATATACACACACACACACACACAGTCCAAGTGGGGATTTGCACTCTCACCTAAACTCACAACATGCCAGGGTGACAGGAACACAGGGTATTCATCCAACGAAAAAGATCTGAACTCACTGGGCTTCCAAGATAAATAGTGACTTTATTCAAATGTAACATTGGTCTGATGAAAAGGAGTTAGGTCCCTGAAACATTACCTTTGAATAAAGTCACTATTCACTTTGGAAGCCCAGTGAGTACGGAGCTTCTTTGTTGGATATATATGTATGTGTGTGTGTATATATATATATATATATATATATATATATATATATATAAATAACTCATTGTGTAGTTCATTAACAAATCTAGACAGGCCCAGAGGCTTGTTTTCCCACAGAAAACCTCTGAATTACATTGTTTCCAATTCAGCAAAGGATTCTGGGTAAGATATGCAAATTCAGTACACAATGACACACCTTTTTACTTCAGTCTGCTTTTCAGCAGGTTCCCTTTACGCCAAAGTATCGCTGTTCACACAGCTTATAAACTTAGCTAGGGTTAGTGCAGGGATTCATAGCCATCCCAGGACAGACTGTTTTGTGGTTTTTGCCACTCATCAGCTGGGAGAAGGTTAGAATCACTGCTGGGTGAAGTTGATTCCAGGCAGAATACAACAACATTTTAAATTAGGGGGAGATAAAAGGCGAGTTTAAAATCCTCCACTACGCACAAAATATAGAAAAAATAACTAATTTTGTAGTTCATTAACAAATCTAGACAGGCCCAGAGGCTTGTTTTCCCACAGAAAACCTCTGAATTACATTGTTTCCAATGCAGCAAAGGATTCTGGGTAAGATATGCAAATTCAGTACACAATGACACACCTTTTTACTTCAGTCTGCTTTTCAGCAGGTTCCCTTTACGCCAAAGTATCGCTGTTCACACAGCTTATAAACTTAGCTAGGGTTAGTGCAGTGATTCATAACCATCCCAGGACAGACTGTTTCGTGGTTTTTGCCACTCATCAGCTGGCAGAAGGTTAGAATCACTGCTGGGTGAAGTTGATTCCAGGCAGAATACAACAACATTTTTTAAACTCGCCTTTTATCTCCCCCTAATTTAAAAAAAGTTCTTTAAAAAAGGGCTCCTAACCTCCCATTGGCTGACAGCATGGGAGGGCAGGGTTACACATTCAGCATGGATGCCATGTTAAAACCCACATGGTGTGACCTGCATACAGTCCCTCTCTTCTTCCCTTCGTGGTTATTTTATAAGCTCACTTGCTTTTCATTGCTTAATCCGGTCCCCTCTCCTGGTGCAAGTGATCAGATTGAAATCTTGTTGGACTAATTGTTGATGCACTCTCTGCATGGTAAGGTTGATGAGTAATGTTGCAAGACAGGAACAAGTTCAGGAACAAACTATGCTTGTAATCAGTTCAGGTCCAATATCTATCAGGACACCAAGAGATTTCCCGGAGGGCTGCAGCAGCTGGGGCTGGCTAGGTTGTACTGCTGGTGAGGTGATGTACCTTGTAAGTATTTTTTTCCTAGACCATGTACCAATTTAGTAGCCCTCCTTTGAATGGATTCTAGTGTCTAGTCAAGTCAGACTGTTAGAGTGACACACTGTTTTGAGTCTCTTCCCCAGATCACACAGAGTGAACTTAGTTTGTAGGGTTCCTATATAACTACAATCTGGCATTTTCTTTTTATATATTACCAGCTATTATAATTTAATTCTAAAAATAAAATAATTCTATTGGGCAAATGAGTATCCCAGTAGTCCCCTTGAGAAAAGTGTGTTGGGGGATGCATTCTACGGACTCAATGGAAAAGAATGGTCTTCAAATTCTCCCGGGGCTGCTTTTTATTTCCAGTCCTGATATTGTAACACAAAACTACGTGATGCTCATAATCAAGAACGGATCTGCTCAGCAAAGTGAGACAGGACTTGGAAGTACTTGTAGTCAGTGACAGACCAACTCAACAAATTGAGATCTGGGGACAAGACATAGCAATACTTATATATACTTTGTTTGTTTATATATGTGTAAGTTTGTGTGTGTTACCATTTTATTTTGAGTATGACTCAACAGTATAGTTAGGTATATTTATTAAAACGAGGAAAGCAACATGGTTATCAGTGTAACCTACATAATAACAGGTTTTCAGCAGCATAGGTTGCATTTTATAAATTGTCTGCCAATATTATATTTCTCTGGAAACTTGGGGATACATTTTAGTTTTACTGTATGTTCATTTTTATAGTCAGTTACATTTGGTTGAGTTAATTACATGGACAGTGTCTTTTAAGTTTTGTGCACTATTTGAATTTTACTTGATATCAAAATCAATTATAATTACATCAGAATAATTGTATTGACATATCTCTAAAGTACTTTGAAATCAGTTGTTATAAAATTTTACAAGTGCAAAGTTTGTGAAATTAATGCATCTTGATACTTGGATAATGTTAAAAAAAAAACCTGTGCCAAGTCTTTAGGTATTACCTTTCTCTATTATTATATTTGGATATTGAATTAGGAGAGTAGGTGTAAATTGTGTAGGAACACAAGTTTACAAGTGCTAGAAATATTGAAAAAATACTACAACTCACTGAGATACGTTTTATATAAACCCTTGATGATGATGATGATAATAATACTAAATTAATAGTTGCTGTGGTTATAAAGTTATTCACAAGACCTACAAGAATAGATATAGTTGCACCAAGGTCTTATACAGGTACAAATCCCTCAAATCCGGAAATCCAATATCCAAACTTAGGGGCCGATTTATCACAGCCGGAATGGGGCAGTATACACCTGTTACCGTGCGAGCCTTCAGGCTCACCAGAAACAAGAGTTAAGAAGCAGCGGTCTTAAGACTGCTGCTCCTTAACTCGTCCACCACCTCTGAGGCGGCGGACAGCAATCAGCCCGATTGGCCGCGAATGTGCAGGGGACGGCATTACACAAGCATTTCACTAGAAATGCTTGTGCAATGATAAATGCCGACAGTGTATGCTGTCGGCATTTATCGATGTGTAGCAGATAATGTCCGCTGCAATTTGATAAATCGGCCCCATATTCTGAAATCCAAACTTTTTTTTCTCTTTCAATATTCTTTTATTAAGGTTGTGCACCAATTTCAACAAACAATTGAGAGTCATGTTACAGAATACAAGAATAAAATATAACATCAGATTACTTACAGTAAATAGTACAGTGTATACTTTGTAATATGACAGCGTACAGGAACCTCTTTTACATATATAGCATTTTAGTATGGGTGGTTACTGAGCTGACCCCATATGGACCGTTTGGCTATGTATGTCTGCACTCTCTCGGTAACCACTAGTTAAACTCTTGCGTACAGGGGGAAGTATCAGCGGGTAAGCACCGCTTATAATAACGAGTTAAAGATTCGCTAATGGTGAGTATGGTCCCTATGGGACCTGGCCATACTTATGAGTCTGAGGACACATAGCGAAAGATAAGGGACGTCTCATGTATAAATTTGTAATATTATATTCATAGGACATGTCTTTTTGCCCAAAACCACAATTATACATAGATAAAGCAGAGCAAGACATAGGCTATAGTTTGATGTGACACATAGAGATATATACTTGCAGGATCTGGTGGGGAGCATAATGCTTTGTACTCTAATAGGCTATTAGTTGAAGGTTAGGGATAGGAGCTCACTTAAAAAGGTAGAAACAAAAAATGGTTTAATGCTGTAGATGACCTTCTTTTGATAATAGGTGATCCATAGTATTCAGTTAAACCTAAACTGGCTTATCAGGCACCGGTGTTGTCCATAGATGCATGCTTACTGCACTTGTGAGTCAAAAGTTGCTTAAAACAAGTAAATTCCAGTTTCTACTGAGACAATGAGCTATACAGTTAGTTTGTAAATCCATGTAGGAGATATGTCACCCCTAGTCTCTATAGTGGGTAGAATATGTCTAGGCAGTATCAGAATTAAAACTAATGAAAAAGCATAACATTAAAGCTACTCGCAGTACTCCTAGTTAAATATAGGTGAAATATTAATGCTACGCTCATAAGAGAGACTAAAATAATATTCTTTAACAATAGCGTGATTATATATGTTAAACTGTAACTGATATAGAGCGTGTAATACAAACATTAATGTTAGGTTATTTATTTCCAATATCATTAATATGAAATAGAGTCATTTAAACATAAGAACAAGTTTTGAAAAACGGCTTAAAGTGCTGTGCACTCTATATCTGTTATCAGAGGAGCCTTATCCTATGCCACATAGAATTGCCATGGTTTGAGAGTTCATCCGCTTCCACAATACTTCCTTCCCAAGTAAAAACTTCAGGGCCTCTGGGATAATTATGTTTCCATATAGTGCTGCTGTGCAAAGTATGTCCAAGATGCCTATAGTCAGGGACAAGATAACAATCTCAAGGTCTGAGGCTAGAGCTGCGTTGCGATTTGCTTGAGCCTGGCATATGTCCTCCTGAGAGCTCACTTTAGTATAGGTCGCCTCTGGAATCGGCACTATATGGCAGAAGGTATCCACCAATTCCACCAGAGGTCCGGCCGCTTCCCCCCAGAGCCAGACAAGGGAAAACCATAGCTCGTGGGCACACATGGGTGCATGGCCTGCCAATCCAGCATCCACGTGTCTGTCCTTAGAACTGCACTCCCCACCGTTGTTGCGAAGTTATTAGACTGTAGGGATATACTGCTTCTCAATAGCCTCCTGCATCTGGGTGCTAGGAATTACGGTAGGAGCTGAAACTCTCTCCTTAAGCAAAGGATCCTCCGACTTTCCCGTTGCAGTGTTGTTATTAGGTCCTCAAAATTATAACACATAGAGAATGCGACCGACCATTTCTGTAGCCTAGACACGCCCCGAAATCCAAACTATTTAATTAATATTTTAAATAAAATTATCAAAAATTACTATTTTCCCCTGCCTGTAAATAACAATCTTCTCTGACTGTGTCTTTGGTTTGGTTTTTGTTCTAAAATGCAAATAATGCTGTATATTTATTTAAGGGATAGTAAACACCAAAAATGTTATTGTTTAAAAAGATAGATAATCCCTTTATTTACCATTCCCCAGTTTTGCATAACCAACACTGTTATAGAAATACAATTTTTACCTCTGTTATTACCTTGTATCTAAGCCTCTGCAGACTGCCTCCTTATCTCAGATCTTTTGACAGACTTATATTTCAGGCAATTATTGCTGACTCCACGTGCATGAGCACAATGTTATCTATATTAAACACTTGAACTAATGCCCTCTAGCTGCGAAAAACTGTCAAATGCATTCATAAAAGAGGCGGCCTTCAAGGGTGTAGAAAAAAGCGTATGAGCCTACCTAGTTTTAGCTTTCAACAAAAGAACACCCGTCCCTTAAAATACAGAATGCTTATAAGTTACACATGGTGCAGGGAGGAATATGAATAGTGCTGTCCAGAAACACAATACATGTTCCTCCCTGCACACCCTGCAGCATGTGTAAATTAAAAAAAGACAATATAAGAAATTGATAATAGTGTATTAAATGTGTAACTCATAAGTGTCCAGGAAAACATGGCCGAAATGGCAACCCTAGTTTACGCATAACAATATATTATTTAACAAAAGACCCATACATACACACACACACACACACACACACACACACACACACACACACACACACACACACACACACACACACACACATACATACACACACACACATACATACACACACACACACACACATACATACATACACACACACACACACACACACATACACACACACACACACACACATACACACACACACATACACACACACACACACACACACACACATACACACACACACACACACACACACACACAAAAAAGGATGTTAATTTGTTTTAAAAGCGTTAAGACTTGGCCGATATGTTGTTCTATAGCAACACCATATAAATGTGTTGTAATTACCCCTCTTAAAGGGACACTGTACCCAAAATTTTTCTTTCGTGATTCAGATTGAGCATGACATTTTAAGAAACTTTCTAATTTACTCCTATTATCAAATTTTCTTCATTCTCTTGGTATCTTTATTTGAAATGCAAGAATGTAAGTTTAGATGCCGGCCCATTTTTGGTGAACAACCTGGGTTGTCCTTGCTGATTGGAGGATAAATTAATCCACCAATAAAAAAGTGCTGTCCAGAGTACTGAAACCAAAAAAAAGCTTAGATGCCTTCTTTTTCAAATAATGATATAAATTTATCTTCGTTCTCTTGCTAATAGGAGTAAATTAGAAAGTTGCTTAAAATTGCATGCTCTTTCTGAATTACAAAAGAAAATGTTTTGGTTCAGTGTCCCTTTAATGGCCTAATAGTGTGAAATTGCCCATTTTATCTATTTGGCAACAAGCTACCAGACCCCTCAGAACTCATAGTAGAGGCTTTCATGCATGTTTCTTATTGTCTTTCTAACCAAGATACCCAACAACATAATCCAGACTGAACTCTAACCCATGCAGCTAGTTTACCATATGTGGGAAGCCATTTAAATGGTAAGTTTTTCTGCTATTACATCTTTAACTCTTAACTCCTTTATTGCCAAAGTAGTCTGCAAAAAGATGACATGAGACTTATATTTACCTTTCTCCTGACAAGGTTGGGCTTTTCTTTATATATAAAATTCAACTAGAAGAGGGCAATAATCCCAATAGGCAAACATTTGGATGATGTATTGGTTCTTCTAGCAATCATAAGCAGATGGTGGATTTTTGCCATGTGTCTGCACAAAACAGGGCTCTCCAAGGAGAGAGAAAATGAGAGGAAGATTTTTAAATCAATTTTGCTCCACTATTAAGCATTTTAAGGAGTCACTCTTTTAAATAATACAACAATTGCATTCAAAACCATCCAAGATCATTTGTATTTTCTTATTAATTATTCTTGATAATTGCATGTAACCAGTAAATGCTTCAAGTCCATACATTTTGTGAACAGTTTATAGTGTTGTATAATAAAATAATAATACGAAACGTGTTCAGAAATATTTTTTTGGTGCTGTCAAGTAAATATTTGTTAACAATGCTGTTTTTATAATTCTAAACTCAGACCTTTTTTTGCCAAAAGCTTTAAATCTGCAGTCTTTATAGATATCAAGGCCGCTGGAGCAATACAATTGCAGAATCAGCTGTTAGAGGCTGCCTGTGCAGTTGAGATTCTGAGGTGTAGCAGGGAGTAAATGAGTTTTGAGAACAACATATTTTTAACTCCTTCAGTAATAGGTGTACATTTATTTATTTATTTTTTGCACTGAACCAGATGCCGGGTATTTGTGAGGATTATGTTTGATTTGTGAATAAGATGATAATAGAAAGTCACAATTGTATTATATACAGAGCTTATATTATTGACCTAAATAAAGGCAACATTATTTTATGTAATTGTAAACATTTCTTCTTTGTTTTATTCATATACCTAGGGGTAGATTTATTAAGTTGTACTTGCAACTTTTGAGGCTGTGCATGAAGGAGTCTACAGCCGCACATTTAGGAAGCAAAAACTGCTTCTTTTTCCTCTCCGCCACCTCAGAAATGGTGAGATCGATCAACCCAACCCTCAGTGTTCTGGGTGATAGACATGCCCTGCTCTTGGGTAACTGGTTGCATGATAGCTCTTATGCATTGTTACATTTTGCCACACTATGCAGCGTCGCAATCAATTGCAGGACAGGTTCTGTTTTCATAAACATATCCGTCTGCACTCATAATAATTTTTGCCCTTAAAGGGACATTGTATTCAAAATATTTCTGCTCTCTATATGAAAGAGAAGTATTTAGATTTGTTGATTTTTTAAATTTTTTTAAGTAAAAACAGCTGTATCAGTTTTGTACTTCCTACAAATCCTTGTTGGCTCATTGGTTAATAGGTACTTCCTGTTAATGGTCTTGGTTATTGGTATTAACTGGTAATGTTCATTGAGTGCTAGTAGCAAATAACTGTAAGCTAATAATTATTAGTAAGAAGTGCACGACTGATACTAATATATTAGTTTAAATTTTAATTCATAATTTTTTTGGCAAAAAATGAGGAGAGAAATATTTATCTATTTTAAAGGGACATGAAACCCAAAACAATTCTTTCATGATTTTGATAGAGCATATAATTTTAAACAACTTTCCAACTTACTTTCATTATTTAATTTGGTTTGTTCTTTTGCTGTCCTTTGTTGAAAATCATACTTAGGTAGGCTCTGGAGCTGGGAGCTAGATGCTGACTGACGGCCGCACAAATATTTCTCTTATGATTGGCTCACGCAATGTGTTCAGCTAGCTCCCAGTAGTGCCTTGTTGCTTCTTCTATAAAGGATACCAAGAGAATGAAGCACAATTGATAATGGATGTAAATTGGAAAGCTGTTTAAAATTGTATGCTGTATCTGAATCTTGAAAGAAAACATGTGGGTTTCATGTCCCTATAAGAAGTAGCCATTGAAAACACATTGTATCATATAGCATACCATTTTATTTTCCTGTAACCTCTGGTTATCATGTATATTGACAATGTTCGATGTATCCTTTGTTTCTTTCCTCACACAAAGCAATGTATATAAGTGTATTATAATGATATATTTCAAAGATTTATTAGAAGCACCTCACCCTTCCACTGAAATTATGTAGGTTGTAGTCATCTCTTAATTTTTGGGATATTTTGAAAACCATCATAACTGGGTCCATGACATTTAAACAAAAATGAAGGGATTGTCTTATTATTTGTGAATTCAGCGCAGAATGCAGCTATTTTTGTGACCTAAATATTGTTGTTAATCCTAATTCATTCCGCATCCTTTTCTCATTTTAACTGAAAAGTCCTTTAACCCCTTAATGACCACAGCACTTTTCCATTTTCTGTCCGTTTGGGACCAAGGCTATTTTTACATTTCTGCGGTGTTTGTGTTTAGCTGTAATTTTCCTCTTACTCATTTACTGTACCCACACATATTATATACCGTTTTTCTCGCCATTAAATGGACTTTCTAAAGATACCATTATTTTCATCATATCTTATAATTTACTATAAAAAAAATTATAAAATATGAGGAAAAAAATGGAAAAAAACACACTTTTTCTAACTTTGACCCCAAAAATCTGTTACACATCTATGACCACCAAAAAACACCCATGCTAAATAGTTTCTAAATTTTGTCCTGAGTTTAGAAATACCCAATGTTTACATGTTCTTTGCTTTTTTTGCAAGTTATAGGGCCATAAATACAAGTAGCACTTTGCTATTTCCAAACCACTTTTTTTCAAAATTAGCGCTAGTTACATTGGAACACTGATATCTTTCAGGAATACCTGAATATCCATTGACATGTGTATATTTTTTTTTAGAAGACAACCCAAAGTATTGATTTAGGCCCATTTTGGTATATTTCATGCCACCATTTCACCGCCAAATGCGATCAAATAAAAAAAATCGTTCACTTTTTCACAAATTTTTTCACAAACTTTAGGTTTCTCACTGAAATTATTTACAAACAGCTTGTGCAAATATGGCACAAATGGTTGTAAATTCTTCTCTGGGATCCCCTTTGTTCATAAATAGCAGACTTATATGGCTTTGGTGTTGCTTTTTGGTAATTAGAATGCCACTAAATGCCACTGCGCACCACACGTGTATTATGCCCAGCAGTGTAGGGGTTAATTAGGGAGCATGTAGGGAGCTTTTTGGGGTAATTTTAGCTTTAGTGTAGTGTAGTAGACAACCCCAAGTATTGATCTAGGCCCATTTTGGTATATTTCATGCCACCATTTCACCGCCAAATGTGATCAAATAAAAAAAAAAGTTACATTTTTCACAATTTTAGGTTTCTCACTGAAATAATTTACAAACAGCTTGTGCAGTTATGGCACAAATGGTTGTAAATGCATCTCTGGGATCCCCTTTGTTCAGAAATAGCAGACATATATGGCTTTGGCATTGCTTTTTGGTATTTAGAAGGCCGCTAAATGCCGCTGCGCATCACACGTGTATTATGGCTAGCAGTGAAGGGGTTAATTAGGTAGCTTGTAGGGAGCTTGCAGGGTTAATATTAGATTTAGTGTAGAGCTCAGCCTCCCACCTGAAACATCAGACCCCCTGATCCCTCCCAAACAGCTCTCTTCCCTCCCCCACCCCACAATTGTCCCCGCCATCTTAAGTACTGGCAGAAACTCTGCCAGTACTAAAATAAAAGGTATTTGGCCCTTTTTAAAAAAAAAAAAAAAGAAGCATATTTACATATGCTGATGTGTACGATCCCCCCTTAGACCCCAACCTCACTGATCCCCCCTAAAAAGCTCTATAACCCTCCCACTCTAACTTAATGGGCGCCATCTTGGGTACTGGCAGCTGTCTGCCAGTACCCAGTTTAGAAGAAAAAAATGTTTTTTTTTAACATTTATTAAAAGTTTCTGTAGTGTAGCTTCCCCCCACACAAAACCAACCCCCCACCCCTCCATGATCACTTTTTGTGCTTTTGCACAAACAAGATTAGGTCTTAATTATTAAAACATTTTCCGTAGTGTAGCGGTTCCCACCCGCTCCCCCCCCCTGCACGCGCCCCCCCCCCACCCTCCGTGCACGCGCGCGCGCGCCCGTGCGCGCCCCCGACGATCGCGCCCCCGATCCCGCCCCCCTTGACGTCATGCGGCACACCGATGGCCGCCCACCCGCCTCCCAAGTCGGCTCCCACCCACCAACGAAACCGGCCATCGATGTCCGGTGCAGAGAGGGCCACAGAGTGGCTCTCTCTGCATCGGATGGCCGTAAAAGGTTATTGCAGGATGCCTCCATATCGAGGCATCACTGCAATAACCGGAAAGCAGCTGGAAGCGAGCAGGATCGCTTCCAGCTGCTTTCCACACCGAGGACGTGCAGGGTACGTCCTCAGGCATTAACTGCCTTTTTTTTGAGGACGTACCCTGCACGTCCTCGGTCATTAAGGGGTTAAGGATCACGTAATTACAAATGATTGCTTATAGTCTACTGATACTTTTTAATGGGAAAAGTAAAAAATTGAAGCTCACCAATATGCCAAAAAGTGATTCACTTTATTGTAGAGACAACCGGGTCCAAATACCACGACGTTTCGGGGCAGTATGCCCCTTAATCGTGTGATGATTCATCACATGATTAAGGGGCATACTGCCCCAAAACGTCGTGGTATTTGGACCCTGCTGTCTCTACAATAAAGTAAATCACTTTTTGGCATATTGGTGAGCTTCAATTTTTTACTTTTCTCATTTATATATGGGAGTTTGGTAGTTACTCCCTGGAGCTTATACCATTGGCGTGGGTGCTGGATAACACTGACTTTATACTTTTTAATGGGGCAATAGAAATAAATCCATTAATGAGGAATAGAGGTCTTTAACACCCACTTAAAGGGATATGAAACCCCAAAAAATGATTTTGTGATTCAGACAGAGCATCCCATTCGAATAAAAACTTTCCAATTTACTTTTATTATCAAATATTCTGTGTTGAAGTGATACCTAGTTAGGCATCTGAAGAGCTACATGTCTGAAAATAGTTCTGCCATCTAGAGCAAATGGATAACATTCTTGAAAAACTGTTTCCATATAGTGTTCCAGAAATGGGCTGGTGTTCTGTCGAAAATAGCTACATCGATGTGCGCATGCTCACGGTTGAAAGGAATGTGTGGAATGTGATTATTAGACATGTACAATTCATTTCAGCCGAATTTAGTTTTCGGATGAATTTTGGCCGATTCGGAGATTCGAATGAATCCGAATTTCCGAATCGGCACCATAACTAAAATCTTGAAAAATTCAGAAAATGAATAAATCAGTTTTTGGATTCATTCTTTATTCATATTTAGAATTTTTCATTGTTCTAATCTAAACCAAAGTTCCCCAACATCGCCGACACTAAGTAAATCACTAAATAAAGCTATTAACCAATAAACCGCCATTCTCTGACATCGCCGACACTAACTAAGCCTATTAACCCCTAAACCCCAGTTCCCCGACATCGCTGACACCAACTAAACCCATTAACCCCTAAACCGCTGTTCCCAAACATCGCCAACACTAACTAAACCTATTAACCCCTAAACCGCCGTTCCCAAACATCGCTAACACTAACTAAACCTATTAACGCCTAAACTGCAGTTCCCCGACATCGCCGACTCTAACTAAAACACTAAATAAACCAATTAACCCCTAAACCGCCGTTCCCAAACATCGCCAACATGATCTAAACCTATTAACCCCTAAACTGCAGTTCCCTGACATCGCCGACACTAACTAAACCTATTAATCCCTAAACCGCCGTACACGCACATCGCCAACACTAACTAAAACACTAAATAAACCTTTTAACCCCTAAACTGCCGCCCCCACATCACCAACACTAACTAAACCTATTAACCCCTAAACCACCGCCCCCACATCGCAACAACCTAAATTAAACTATATTAACCCCTAAACCTAACACCCCCTAACTTTAACATAATTAAAATAGACCTAAACTAAAGTTACAATTGTTAACTAACTACCTATTTAAAAAGAAATACAAACTTACCTGTGAAATAAAAATAAAACATAAGCTAGCTACAATATAACTATTTACTAACGACTTAGTTAAAATAAATACAAACTTACCTGTGAAATAAAAATAAAACCTAAGCTTACACTAATATAACCTTACATTACTAAAAATAAAAAACCTAATATTACTAAAAATAAAAAATCCTAACATTACTAAAAAATGAAAACTACAATTACAAAAAAATAATAAACACTAAAATTACAAAAAATAAAAAAACTACCATTACAAAAAATAACAAAGTTATCCAAAACGATAAAAATTATTCCTATTCTAATACCCCATTTAAAGAAAATAAAAAAAACCTAATCTATAATAAACTACCAATGGCCCTTAAAGGGCCTTTTGTAGGGCATTGCCCTAAAATTAACAGCTCTTGTGCTAAAACAATTACAACAAACACCCCCTAACATTACAAACCCCCAAACCCACAAAATAACTCACAAAATAACAAAAAAAAAACTATTACCCATTGCCCTGAAAAGGCATTCAGCTCTTTTTCAGACCATTAAAAGAAAAAGCCCTAATTTAAAAAAAAAACACCCCCCCCCAAAAAAAATACCTAACACTAACCCCAAAATCGGTATTCAGTTGCTGAAGACCGGCGAAAGATCTTCATCCCAGCGGTGAAGCATCTTCATCCAGGCGACTTCATCTGTATCCATCACAGAACCGGCATCTTCTATCTTCATCCCAGCGGAGTTTTTTTTAGTTAGGTGTTTTTTTTTTATTTTGTGAGTTTGGGGGGTTGGGGGTTTGTAATGTTAGGGGGTGTTTGTTGTAATTTTGGGGTGTTTTTTTTTTTTTAAAACGGGGTATTAAAATAGGAATAATTTTTATTGTTTTGGATAATTTCGTTTGTTATTTATTGTAATGATAGTTTTTTTTTGTAATTGTAGTTTTCATTTTTTAGTAATCTTAGGTTTTTTTTATTTTTAGTAATGTTAGGTTTTTTGTTTTTAGTAATGTTAGGTTTTATTAGTGTAAGCTTAGGTTTTATTTTTATTTCACAGGTAAGTTTGTATTTCTTTTTAAATAAGTAGTTAGTTAATAATTGTATCTTTAATTTAGGTCTATTTTAATTATGTTACAGTTAGGGGGTGTTAGGTTTAGGGGTAAATATAGTTTTATTTTGGTTGTTGCGATGTGGGGGGCGGCGGTTTAGGGGTTAATAGGTTTAGTTAGTGTTGGCGATGTGGGGGGCGGCGGTTTAGGGGTTAATATGTTCATTTAGTGTTTTAGTTAGTGTTGGCGATGTGGGTGTACAGCGGTTTAGGGGTTAATAGGTTTAGTTAGTGTTGGCAATGTCGGGGAACTGCAGTTTAGGGATTAATAGGTTTAGTTAGTGTCGGCGTTGTCGGGGGAACTGTGGTTTAGGGGTTAATAGGTTAGTTAGTGTTGGCGATGTTTAGGAACGGCGGTTTAAGGTTTAATAGGTTTTGTTAGTGTCGGCGATGTCGGGGAAATGCGGTTTAGGGGTTAGTAGGTTTAGTTAGTGTCGGGGAAATGTGGTTAAGGGGTTAATAGGTTTAGTTAGTGTCGGTGATGTCGGGGAACGGCGGTTTAGGGGTTAATACATTTAAGTAGTGTTGGCGATGTGGAGGGACGGCGGTTTACGGGTTAATAGGTTTAGTTAGTGTTGACGATGTCAGGGAACTGCGGTTTACGGGTTAATAGGTTTAGTTAGTGTCGGCGATGTCGGGGAAATGCGGTTTACGGGTTAATAGGTTTAGTTAGTGTCGGCGATGTCGGGGAAATGCGGTTTAGGGGTCAATAGGTTTAGTTAGTGTCGGCAATGTTAGGGAAATGCGGTTTAGGGGTTAATAGGTTTACTTAGTGTCGGCGATGTCGGAGAACAATGGTTTAGGGGTTAATAGGTTTAGTTATTGTTGGCGATATGGAGGGACGGCGGTTTGCGGGTTAATAGCTTATTTAGTGTCGGCGATGTGGGTGGTGGTGGCGGTTTTAAATAATTTTGTTTCAGCAATCGGCGGCATATGTTAAATCGTTTTTTCGGATCCTTTCGTTTTTTCAGCTCGATTCTTTATTCATATGCATTTTTGTATTCTAAACTTTAGAATAGAATAATGAATATGAATAAAGAATGGATCCAAAAAAAATGATTTAATTTAACATAACTAATTTGCTGAAACAATTTTTTAAAAAAAAACTTAACTAAACTAATTTGCCGAAACGAAATTATTTATCTTACTAATGAAAACGAAACAAAACAAATTTTTTAGCGTTGCACATGTCTAGTGATTATGTAATGACCATCATGCACATATGCAGGTAGCAAATCTCGGCTAGGGAATTTATTTGCTGCTTCTATTGTATGCATTGTTAATAACAGATATATACGCTGCACTATAATTCCACCATCTTCACTATCTTATTTGCCTCCATCTGGGGGTTTAAGGTGGGGCGCCTCGCCGATCCTCTGGCATCCATCTCAAGTGAACCTCCGAGAATGAGGTTTACGAGGCGGAGGCAAAAAAAGATAGTGGAGATGGACGAATTACAAAGCAGCGTGTGTATATGTGTGATTAAGAACGCATACACTGGGCGTCTTATTGTGTGAGTTAGAAACTCCCCCACCGGCAGTTACAGGCAATCAGCGGTCGTCGAGATTTGCTACCTGCATCTGCGCATGCTGGTAATTACATAATCACATTCCACACACTCCTTTCAAACATATTTGGTGTGCGATTACGTAATTGTGAGCATGCATACATTGAGGTAGCGAATCTCGACAAGGTAGCTATTTTCGACAGGACACCGGCTCCTAAGCATACATCTTTGCTTTTCAATAAAAGATACCAAAATAACTAAGAAAACTTGATGATAGAAGTAAATTAGAAAGTTGTTTAAAATTGCATGTTCTATCTTAATCATGAAAGAAAAATTTGGGTTTCATACACCTTTAAAAGATTTCTTCAGTTTTTGCCAATGTTGCAATAACTGCCTCGTATAAATCATTTTGGTTCCCTTTTTGTGAGTAGGTAAAACGTATTTTTTTTTCTGGTTAGAATACTAAATGCAGGAATAAAAAAAGGTGTATTCTACATAATCAGTGCATGGCAAACCAAGCTGAACTGAGTTGCACAGAAATACTGCTCTCTGCTAACAGAATGATGAATGATGATTTAATCTTACAAAGTTTGACTGCCGTAGCTAATTTTATTACGTTTTAGAAAAATAGCAAAAAGGAAAAACATTTTTTTCACTTCTTTTCTTGCCTACTCTAGTGTAATTATAATTTCTGTTTGGAAGTTTATTCTTTAAACATTTATTTAGGACATTGCTGTATAATGACTTGCATTTCCATTACATGCTGTGCCATATATCATTTGTTACATTTAGACGTCTATAGTTTATTCATATAAATTTGCCTTTAAAAAATGAGAAAGCGGCATATTACTATTGTCTCTATAAATTCCCTAGTGGAATTAGTGGCTTATTTAAAATGATGCATGGTAATATTTAGGGGTAGGCTTAATATTTGCCAACCAAAGCAATACCATTACCAAACTCATTGTGAAGTTTCTTTAACCGTACAACATACCTGCGCTGTTAAAGGGATAGTCTAGTCAAAATTAAACTTTTATGATTCAGATACAGGGGGCTAGTTATCAAGCCGTCTACTTTTCTGGCTTCGCCGGCCCAATACGTCCGCCTAAGCTCGCCTACCTTCGCCGCCGCGGACCTTGAATACGTTCGCCTAAGTTATCAAATAAAGCTGTCAAAAAGCCGCGGGGCGATGAGCAGCGGACTGTGACAGTTATCACTCATCCGATCTCGCTGCCCTTCGGCTTTTTCCCAGCTTTATTGCTAGCCTGTCACTAAGCACTCACACTAAACTGCACTGTTCTGCCCCCTATACCGGCGCCCCCGGAGCCCCCCCGCAACTAAATAAAGTTACTAACCCCTAAACCGCCGCTCCTAGACCCTGCCGCAACTCTTATAAATGTATTAACCCCTAAACCGCCGCTCCTAGACCCTGCCGCAACTCTTATAAATGTATTAACCCCTAAACCGCCGCTCCCGGACACCGCTGCCACCTACATTATACCTAGTAACCCCTATCCTGCCCCCCCTATACCGTCGCCCTCTATTATAAAATTATTAACCCCTATCCTGCTGATCCCGCACCTCTCCGCAACTAAATAAATAGTTTAACCCCTAAACCGCCGCTCCATGAACCCGCCGCAACCTATAATAAATTTATTAACCCCTATCCTGCCCCCCACTACGCCGCCGCCACTGTAATAAAATGATTAACCCCTAAACCTAAGTCTAACCCTAACCATAATGCCCCCCTAACTTAAATATTAATTAAATAAATCTAAATAAATTAACTCTTATTAACTAAATGAATCCTATTTAAAACTAAATACTTACCTTTAAAATAAACCCTAATATAGCTACAATATAAATAATAATTATATTCTAGCTATCTTAGGATTTATTTTTATTTTACAGGTACCTTTCAATTTATTTTAACCATGTACAATAACTATTAAATAGTTATTAACTATTTAATAGCTTACCTAGCTAAAATAAAGAGAAATGTACCTGTGAAATAAATCCTAACCTAAGTTACAATTACACCTAACACTACACTATACTTTAATAAATTATTCCTATTTAAAAATAAATACTTACCTGTAAAATAAACCCTAAGATAGCTACAATGTAATTAATAATTATATTATAGCTATTTTAGGATTTATATTTATTTTACAGGTAACTTTGTATTTATTTTAGCTAGTTAGAATAGTTATTAAATAGTTATTAACTATTTAATAACTACCTAGCTAAAAGAAATACAAAATTACCTGTAAAATAAATCCTAACTTAAGTTACAATTAAACCTAATACTACACTATCATTAAATTAACTAAATAAACTACCTACAAAGAACTACAATGAAATACAATTACATAAACTAACTAAAGTACAAAAAATAAAAAAAGCTAAGTTACAAAAAATAAAAAATTAAGTTACAAACATGTTAAAAATATTACAACAATTTTAAGCTACTTACACCTAATCTAAGCCCCCTAATAAAATAACAAACCCCCCCAAAATAAAAAAAATCCCTACCCTATTCTAAATTACATAAATTTCAATGCTCTTTTACCTTACCAGCCCTTAAAAGGGCCATTTGTGGGGGCATGCCCCAAAAAGTTCAGCTCTTTTGCCTGTAAAATAAAAATACAACCCCCCCCCCAACATTAAAACCCACCACCCACATACCCCTAATCTAACCCAAACCCCCCTTACAAAAACCTAACACTAATCCCCTGAAGATCATCCTACCTTGAGTCGTCTTCACTCAGCCGCGCCACCGATGGAACTGAAGAGGACATCCGGAGCGGAAGAAGTTAATCCTCCAAGCGGCGCTGAAGAAATCTTCCATCCGATGAAGTCATCATCCAGGCGGCGCTGAAGAAGTCTTCGATCCGGCCGATGTCATCTTCAAAGAGGCGCTGAAGAGGTCTTCTATCCGGGCGAAGTCATCTTCCAAGCCGGGTCTTGAATCTTCCTTCCGCCGACGCGGAACCACCTTCTTCACCGACGGACTACGACGAATGACGGCTCCTTTAAGGGACGTCATCCAAGATGGCGTCCCCTCAATTCCGATTGGCTGATAGGATTCTATCAGCCAATCGGAATTAAGGTAGGAAAATCTGATTGGCTGATGGAATCAGCCAATCAGATTCAAGTTCAATCCGATTGGCTGATCCAATCAGCCAATCAGATTGAGCTCGCATTCTATTGGCTGATCGGAACAGCCAATAGAATGCGAGCTCAATCTGATTGGCTGATTCCATCAGCCAATCAGATTTTCCTACCTTAATTCCGATTGGCTGATAGAATCCTATCAGCCAATCGGAATTGAGGGGACGCCATCTTGGATGACGTCCCTTAAAGGAGCCGTCATTCGTCGTAGTCCGTCGGTGAAGAAGGTGGTTCCGCGTCGGCGGAAGGAAGATTCAAGACCCGGCTTGGAAGATGACTTCGCCCGGATAGAAGACCTCTTCAGCGCCTCTTTGAAGATGACATCGGCCGGATCGAAGACTTCTTCAGCGCCGCCTGGATGATGACTTCATCGGATGGAAGATTTCTTCAGCGCCGCTTGGAGGATTAACTTCTTCCGCTCCGGACGTCCTCTTCAGTTCCATCGGTGGCTCGGCTGAGTGAAGACGACTCAAGGTAGGATGATCTTCAGGGGATTAGTGTTAGGTTTTTGTAAGGGGGGTTTGGGTTAGATTAGGGGTATGTGGGTGGTGGGTTTTAATGTTGGGGGGGGGGTTGTATTTTTATTTTACAGGCAAAAGAGCTGAACTTTTTGGGGCATGCCCCCACAAATGGCCCTTTTAAGGGCTGGTAAGGTAAAAGAGCTTTGAAATTTATGTAATTTAGAATAGGGTAGGGATTTTTTTTATTTTGGGGGGGTTTGTTATTTTATTAGGGGGCTTAGATTAGGTGTAAGTAGCTTAAAATTGTTGTAATATTTTTAACATGTTTGTAACTTAATTTTTTATTTTTTGTAACTTAGCTTTTTTTTATTTTTTGTACTTTAGTTAGTTTATGTAATTGTATTTCATTGTAGTTCTTTGTAGGTAGTTTATTTAGTTAATTTAATGATAGTGTAGTATTAGGTTTAATTGTAACTTAAGTTAGGATTTATTTTACAGGTAATTTTGTATTTCTTTTAGCTAGGTAGTTATTAAATAGTTAATAACTATTTAATAACTATTCTAACTAGCTAAAATAAATACAAAGTTACCTGTAAAATAAATATAAATCCTAAGATAGCTATAATATAATTATTAATTACATTGTAGCTATCTTAGGGTTTATTTTACAGGTAAGTATTTATTTTTAAATAGGAATAATTTATTAAAGTATAGTGTAGTGTTAGGTGTAATTGTAACTTAGGTTAGGATTTATTTCACAGGTACATTTCTCTTTATTTTAGCTAGGTAAGCTATTAAATAGTTAATAACTATTTAATAGTTATTGTACATGGTTAAAATAAATTGAAAGGTACCTGTAAAATAAAAATAAATCCTAAGATAGCTAGAATATAATTATTATTTATATTGTAGCTATATTAGGGTTTATTTTAAAGGTAAGTATTTAGTTTTAAATAGGATTCATTTAGTTAATAAGAGTTAATTTATTTAGATTTATTTAATTAATATTTAAGTTAGGGGGCGTTAGGGTTAGGGTTAGGTTTAGGGGTTAATCATTTTATTACAGTGGCGGCGGCGTAGTGGGGGGCAGGATAGGGGTTAATAAATTTATTATAGGTGGCGACGGTGTAGGGGGGGCAGGATAGGGGTTAATACATTTAATATAGGTTGCGGCGGGTTCAGGGAGCGGCGGGTTAGGGGTTAATACATTTATTATAGTTGCGGTGGGCTCCGGGAGCGGCGGTTTAGGGGTTAATATGTATAGAGTAGCTTGCGGTGGGCTCCGGGAGCGGCGATTTAGGGGGTAATAACTTTATTTAGTTGCGGCGGTGTAGGGGGGGTCAGATTAGGGGTGTTTAGACTCGGGGTACATGTTAGGGTGTTAGGTGTAGACAGCTCCCATAGAAATCAATGGGATGTCTGTCAGCAGCGAACTTGTACTTTCGCTATGGTCAGACTCCCATTGATTCCTATGGGATCCGCCGCCTCCAGGCTGGCGCTTTGAAAACCAGGTACGCTGGGCCGTAAAAGTGCCGAGCGTACCTGCTAGTTTTTTGATAGCTAGCAAAAGTAGTGAGAATGTGCCGCACTTGTGTGCGGAACATCTGGAGTGACGTAAGAATCGATCTGTGTCGGACTGAGTCCGGCGGATCGAAGCTTACGTCACAAAATTCTACTTTTGCCTGTCTCGAGCCTTTGATAACTAAGGCGTATCAGCCTCGCCACAAATACGCTGCGGAATACGCAGCGTATTTGAGGTTGACGGCTTGATAACTACAACCCACAGCATGCAATTTTAAGCGACTTTCTCATTTACTCCTATTATCATTTTTTCTTTGTTCTTTTGCTATCTTTATTTGAAAAAGCAGGAATTAAGCATTGGAGCCGGACCATTTTTGGTTCAGCACCTGGGTGCTTGCTTATTGGTGGCTACATTTAACCGCACAATTATTAAGGGTTACTGAAATCGAACACATTAAGAAAAGTACTAAAGCAACATGAAATATAACTTCCCAGAGCTTTCTCATCTTAGCTGTTGTGATCACTGGTATAAAATATAGTTCAACAAAAGAGTCATGTTATTTTGAGGCTTATTTTGCACTAGTTCCCAGTACAGTTGCTTATAGCCATCGGGGAATAAACCAAG
This sequence comes from Bombina bombina, assembly GCF_027579735.1. Taxonomy (NCBI): domain Eukaryota; kingdom Metazoa; phylum Chordata; class Amphibia; order Anura; family Bombinatoridae; genus Bombina; species Bombina bombina. The sequence goes on from NC_069503.1 coordinate 1,017,144,112, forward strand.
TGCCTTTTATCTGGTATTCATAGCAATTCTGTGTTATGAAGGAAACTTCTTTTGAATAGTCATTAATGAAGGCACTAAGTTGAATGATATAGATTTTTATTTTAAATACTAAGATTCAGTTAAACTTATTGGCATTGTTATTAGGCACAATGAACAGCTTGACCCTCCACTTTAGCGACAAAATTCTTTGGTCAATGTTAAAGTGATTGTCTCTCAGAAGCAGTAACCCTGCTAATGTTCCAGACAATTGTTTTGACGAATAGATCATCCTTTTAACTGAAGACACAGCACTTCCATTCTGTAATGAGGCATTTACAATTGGCAGGACCTAGACAAACTGTGACCTAAAAATATGTACATTTATTTGTGGCGTAATAAAGTCCATCTTAAACCTTTGAGGTGGTTATAGTTATTTAGTATATATGGGAGATATATTGTATAAATAAATACATTAAATAGCTTAAAACAATATTGTACAATTCTTTAAATTTGAAAACAATAAAATGCAAGAACACAATAATCAAGCAAAAATGCAGTATACTCCAATCATACTACTTATGTAATGCTCAACACAGGTCTCGATTTTCAAAATTAAAATCACCAAATACACACACGTTGTTGTATGGGGGCAAGTTCCGTACATCTATTATTTATGGGCAAAGTTATTATCTTCATAGTGATACCAATCCATTGATTGATTTTGTCATTGATAATTTACATCCTTTAAACATGTACTATTAACAATGATTCTTAAAATAAATATCAATACATACTCTATGCTACCTCTTTAAATGACTTGTCTATAACAGCTCTTCAAGACCTTCTGCAGTCTGCCTTCTGTCCCCAACTCTCTACTGAAAGATCACTTACTAAATTAACTAATGACTTACTTTAAATTCCAAGAAAATTGAATTCTTCAGGACTTACCTAGAACTTCTTATACGCTGATAGTCTCCTGCTGCTTTGATTACGTTGTTGTACTTTTTTCTTGATGTTCTCATATCTCTATTCTATTGTTACGCATCATTGTTTGGCCATTTCTAACTTTACATATCATTTCTCTTTGCCATATCTAACACTTGAGGGTTTCTGTGCTGCGTCTGTGCTGATGACACGTACATTTATATCTCTGTGCCTGCCCTATCCAACATTCTAATTGTACTTGCAACCAACAGCCTATTAGATATGTCTCCTTGGAAATTTACTTTTTGTCTAAAACTAAACTCCTCTCAATCAGATCTACTACTGTTCTCTTTACAGTTATAACACTTCTCCTTACAATTATTGCACTTATGTCTCAAATCTTCTTGACACACCCTTAATTGTAGTAACTAATGAGTATTACATGCAAGACCTTTACTTAAGGTGTCTTTTTCTCTCTCAAATCACGTCAAATAAAGGTATCTTGGCACTTATGATTTCATTATAATTTTAATTTTGTCACCTGCATAGATGAGAGTTAATTAACATTTTGCTGAGATTCCGCAGACAAATGTGGTACATTATGTTAAATATAGTATAATAGGATGGCTAGTTAGGAGTCGTACATTAAAGGAGAAATAGCTTTTGGATATTTCAGGTCAGGATGAAGAAATTTCTGTGTTCTTCCAGTGATACGGGGCTAAGCAAAACAAAACTTGGCAAAACTGATATCAAAAAGTCAGATTACCCCACCAGGTAAAAAGGCTCTTATATTTTATTAATACTTCTTTATTTGGAGATTAAATAAATTACTGCAGACAAAATGATTAATATATATATATATAATTCTTTATTTAGTCTAAATAAATATACGCAAACCTAAAGAATTTGTATTATTTCGTTTATTTAAATATGCCGCTCTATTGTTCTTATATAGTGTCTAATATTCCAGTCCAATATAAGAGTTGTGTGAATTGCTTCTCACATCTTTACTTGGAGTTTTAAAATTCAAGGCAACTCAAATCCATTAGAATTTGAGGCTTTGCATTGCTCGAACTCCAGCAATAATTAGCATGGAGAGAATCTGACCGGCATTTTCCAGTTAATCAGACACCATTTTTTCAACAGTTTTTTCAGAAGTTTTTTGAAATTTTTAATTTCAATAGTATTGCCATTTTGTTAATCAATTGTGCTCTCTAATGAACTGCAAATCTTGGCAATTTGAAATGCCTTCTTTGTGCGCATTCAGTTATATTTTAATAAACACTGACATTTCTTTGTGTAATAAAACAAATTAAAAAGTTAACCTTAAATTACAATTTTAAATTATGAAACAACTAAATTACAGAAACGAGAATTTCACAGATGCCTAGCTTGACTTTTGCCTCTGCTTATGCCACTCTCTCTGGGGACCAACCCTCAATAATCTGTCAATGAACCTCTTACAGCCTCCCAAACTGTCTACACCAGGTGGAAAAACCTTCAATGGGCCCCTTTGAGCTGTCTACCACAGGCACTGAATCTGTGTCAATTTGGATATAGATATCTACATGGGTAAATGCAGGTATCCCAGTTTAAAACTTTATTAAAACCACATAAAAAAATTTAAACAAGCAATGCATTTCTCAGTCATATCAGACTGTGTCATCAGGCTTATAATTAAACATATGAACACCCGCTCAATACGAAGTCCATGTGGAACAATACTAAGGTAGGCCTTGGCCTTCCAAAATTTTGTAGCTTTCTCCAAAACAGCCAGAAGCGTTTTCAAGGGAATGCCCTCACCAGTTAAAATAAGGCCAATCCACTGGAAAAAGAGGAGGAGGCAATTGACGGTCAAAAATATGACACCCCTCAATGGAAAAAGGTGCAACTGTAAAATATAGATAACATCCCACCTCAAGGGGGCCTGTCCGCTATGGAGTGTATATGTCATACAAGGAAAAAATTCCTGGCACATAAATGCCAATGTGTACCAAAACAATCTAACACATAATTCTAAAAATCAAATTTGAACATAGATCTTTGTTCACATTAGTTCATTATTATTATAGTGTTAGATTATAGTGCTTGAATTATATATTGTCTTTTATATATCACACTATGTGAGGACTTGAAATATTTCTATTGTTTCAGATTGATTTTTGAGAGGTTTTACTGGACCGGATCCTCAGGAGCTGTATGAATGCTAATCTATGTTGCGGAAGCTATTTGTTACTTTATATGGAGTGTTTTGTATCACTTTGGTTATATTTTTATATTTAAAGACTTGACATTGCTATAGTTTGGTCTAGTCTTACAGTTTAGCTTTATTGTACATTACGATTTGTAGTGTTTCTGATGTGATTGGTTTGTGTCTGGAGCTCACCCCATTTAATTCTATTGTATTGGGTTCTTTTCTAACACCGCAATCATAATGTTTGTTTATGAATGAAAATTAATGTTTTAATTATACAATTATAGGAGATTATAGCAATTGTTAATTGTACAGATTAAATGGTATTGTTGGTTAAATAACTTGTAGTAAAACCGATTACATAGTTATCATCCTCAACAGTGTTTCAAGTGGCTGCTATATTTATTTCCATGTTGACTGCATATTTTTCTTCGGTGTGGAAAAAAGTAATGCATTAAAAAGCCTGAGAAAAGACGTCTCTTGAAGTTTTTCATGTGTTTTGACAATCTTAGTTTAAAAAAGGTTTTATATCTTTTATAATTTGGACAGCTTAACAAATGTAGCTATTCAAATGGATTTGAATACCTTAGGAAAAGAAGGCAAAAGCTAACAGAGTTGACTATTGAGTTTGATACTGTGAATGCTAACGATTTGAAATGGAGGTCAATATGCTTGTTCTATTCTATTTTTTTATATATATATCATTATTGATGTTAGTTTCATTATGAAGTGATTTTAATTTATTCTTAAAGGTACAAAACCATATATTTGAAATGCACAGCAGTTGTTTTTAATTTCAGTTAGATGGGGGAGTGAAGCTCATTTTCAGAGGTATATTTGTTTACTGGCTCTTGTTTATTGAATGGGGCTAGTGTAGTTTTCATACTTTTTAAAAAAAATATATTTATTGTAAAAGAATGAAAATTAAAACAATACAAAGCATAATAGAGTTTCAATCATTAGAAGAGTAATATATCCATGTATACTCATTACATTAACAAGTGGTCATCTCTATAAATACTAACAGTGAAGTCATAAACAATTACTTACATTTCTCACTTACTCAATGTGGGAAAAAAGAAAATGGAGTAAGATGCGCAAGGTGTGGGTCTCTCCAACCCTTACTGCAAGTATAGAGGTTACTATTTATGAAAATGATCCAATATGTTCTTCCCATATAAAGTAGATTTCTAAGTGAAAGTAGTCCAAGTGAAAGTGTTGCTGGAACACATTATACAGCCTAGGCTGGGCAATGGCCGGTTACAGTTGAGTCTGGACAATGGCAGGAGACACAGGACTTGCTGCAGGTCTTGGATGCTGTGCAACAGGAGACAAAGGACTTGAATGTTGTGTAGCCCGCACCGTGGCCTTGAACAGGAATAATACCTGCTCCGGGTCCTTGGATAGGTGAGCATACACTGGAGCAGGGTCTGTGCCTTGGCAGATGAGCATATACTGGAACAGGGTCTGTGCTTTGCAAGGTGAGTGTACACTGGAACAGGGTCTGTAACTTGGTAGGTGAGCGTACGCTAGAACAGGGTCTGTACCTGTGTAGGTGAGTGTACGCTGGAACAGGGTCTGTGCCTTGACCAGTCAGTGTACAATGGAACAAGGTCTGAGACTTGGCAGGAACCACAGGACTTGGCAAGAGCGACAGGACTGGAGTGCCCACACTAGGGGCTGAGGAAGCAGGAAGCAGTCTGGTCTTATGACAAGCACAGGAATAATCCAGAAAAATGGTCAAAAGACCTGCAAGGTTCAGAGCCAAAAAATCTATGACTCAGCAGGATACTGGATAGTGGTAAGAGACACAAACAAAGGGAATGAACCACAATGTCAGGGCAAGGACTGATTACCAGGCAGGTTTAAATTGTTGGTAATTGCACATTACCAAAAGCTGTCAGGAGGTGGAGCCAGAGAGCCTGAGAGAGAGAACAGAAAAACAACAGGAAAGCAATCACCACTAAAGCCCTCTGTTGGCTCAGGGGAAAGTCACTGGGATACAACATGAGTCCAAAGTTCAAGACCCAATGGGGGAATGCCAATACATTCTTGCAGCATTGTCATTGCTTGCTTTTAATATTGTGTTGTATTACTTGCTTTAGTGCTGTTTAACATACAATATTAAAATATCTAACAGATGTTTCAGTTGTTATTACTGTTTTTATGGTCACAGCCTTTTACTTTCTTTAAACTGTATGAGAACCACTTTACTGTTTATGTTAGGTTGTCAATGTGAGATATACCTTTCTAATTTCTATATTTATCAACCTCAGTTTGCATTTTGTCAGCAGTAAACCTATCCATATATAGCAGCAAGGTCATATGGAAAATTATCTACCCATTCGCTCTTTCACAATAGAGGTTAAACAACAAAAATGTTGTGTTCTTTAAAGATTCATGCTTAATGCTATTTCTATGTTTACTTAAAATTGTGACAGATTCATATTAGTTATATCTCAAGAATAACAATTATGTGTGGCAGCAAGTGAATTTATTTTTTTATAATACATGTTTTATCTTTAATATTGTTATAAATGAGAGATTTAGACCATTATATCACATTATTTTGTTTTCATATGTATGTGCGCTATAATGTTGATTTCGGGTAGTGAATTCCAGCGCTGTTGAAGAACATCATGCAGTTTTATTCAGACATCTGAAAGCAATGTGTTGCAGAACCGCCGGTTTCGTTTGTGTATTTACCACACAGTAGGTAGAAACACACTGAATGAAGTGCATTATCAGGTCTGTCTGGCATTGAAACTAATCTTTCTATTTACTGTAAAACAACAGGAAATATAGTGAATGACCTCCACAAACTGCTGCACGTTAATAATGGTATTATTTATATAGTGCTTTTCGCCACACACAAGGGGACTCAGAGTACTTTGATTATCAACTGATAGTCAGCAGTTGGTAAATAATAGGTATTCTTAGTTAATGTCACTCAATATAAGTAGAGAGGCCTAATCTGCCCTCCCAGTACTGGAACCTGTAACCAGAGTTTTATAGGTACTACATTTCGCCACTTAGCCAATATGAGCCAAAGTCATGTGATTATGGCATTACATTTTCAGTACACTAAGGCAGAATATTATAGGACAGGAACATTATCTAAACTTATTTTAATGGTATAGTTTTATTCAATATTAAATACATATTTAATACAAAAATAAGCAGATTTTTATGTTATAATACCTTGGCCCAAATTCTATACCATAGATTAAATAAAATAGTATTTTGTAGAGAAGTGTAATTAACTTGTTGATATTTGTTTTTAATACTAAGATTTAAAGCAGAATAATTATGAATAGAAGGAGGGGAAATTGGGGGTTGCAGAGTTATATAATAGCAAGTCTCCACGACAGGTAATAATTCTAGTGGTACTCCCAAAGTTATAAAATTATTACACAAGCACAGTTATACTAGAAATTACCTGCTATTACATAACTCCGCAACCCCCAATTCCCCCTCCTTCTATTCATAAGTATTACTTTTGGGAGAATATACTCAGGTCCTTTCCTAAGTTTAGCCCTTTTCTAAGGGGTATATATCAATTTAATTTAATATGGATATTCAAAATGATATGGCTAATCGCCATCAGAAAAGACTACAAGAATTAAATGCAATCTTTAATGTCTCAACTAGAGATAACATATAAATTAATGAGGAGGAACTTAATAATGTACTATGTAAATTACATCAAACATTACACAAACAATCTAAGAGGTGGTGGAATTGGCACTTTTTTGAAAAATATGCTGAAAAAAACATAATCCCAAGGGGTTTGAGAATGAAGGTTTTTCCTGCCTTCACCCTCAATAATGACGATTTAGTCAAACATTGGGAGACTGCATTATCTGAATGCTCTTTGAAATTAATACAAATACTAATAAAACATGATAAATTGGAGCTGACTAAACTTGACACTGAAATTGAAGAGTATAACGCCCAATTATCTAAATTTAATGATAAAATTAATTATAAAAGTAAATATGATACATATCAGAAAGAATTGGACAAACTTGAGCTAGAGTTAATAGTTACTAAAAAACAAAAATTACAAAGAGATATTGAAGACTTTCAGAACCAAAAAGTCTATCGTTGGCGTAATAATACGACATTTAGACACCGAACCAATAGATATTTGGTCCAACAACCTGAGAGTAGTGCAGAAAGCGAAACAGACATTTCTGACAATGAATCAGATATCAGCATTGTTAATGAACATATAGATGATGCCAGAAACACCTCAGGAGCTAGACCAAAAACCTATAGCTTAGTACAATTATCTACAGCATCCACTTCCTCCTCCTCTTCTTTTTTATCCACAACACCTCACAACGTAACTCCCCCTGTCACCCAAACCAATCAGACAACCACACAGAACAGGGGGAACAAACGCAAATTTTCAGGTCCTGTGAGACAATCTACAAGGAGGAGGGAATTAAGTCCCTTTACCAAGATAAGGATGAACAACTGAGAATCATTAACTTATCTGACCATATACTAATTACATAAATCAGTACTTTCTAGAGGGTTATCTTTTTGTCTAGTCAATTCACTGAACAAATTTGAATTAACTAAAGACATTACCTTATGCTCTAGAAAATTGTTACTGAAAAAGTTATATGCCTACAATCCAGACACTCTTAATGCTGAAGATTTAGTAACAGCTGAGATTTTACAGGAACTCTCAGAATAGGGTACAGATATCTCAGTCAATGATGTCTCATCTAGTCCCCAGGCCTGGAAATCAAATGTGAAACCAAAATCCACCTATGCTCCCTCTTTATCCATGTCACCAGAGATACAGATTTTCTGTAAGATGGTCTGTCAAAAAATTACCCATTTATAATGCCCAAATTTTTTTTAACAACAATTGAATTTCAGGCATTGAAAGATATTGAATCCTGGCATACATTATAATTAAACCATCTGATAAGGTCGGCAATGTTGTATTGTGGCCACAACAAATGTACATGGATGAAGCTACTAAACAATTGAATTGATATTCAATCCTCAGAGCTCGTAACACAATATAACAAATTGATTATAAATGCTTGGGAAGGCAGTATAATCTCCAACTCAGGAAAAAAAGTACCTAATTAGGGAAAATCCCAAAAATAGCTACGTTGTATTTTTTACCAAAAGTACACAATGACCCTATAACACCTCCAGGAAGACCTATAGTATCGGGAAAATCTAACAGAAAATGCCAGTAAATTCATAGATCTGAGATTGAGAGAATATCTGACCACTTTACCCTACTATGTATGTGATACTAGTATGGAGGTACTTCAAATTTTACAAAATATAAAACTGACAGATGACATGTGGCTAGTTACGGCCGACGTAGAATCTCTGTACACCAACATCAGACATAGTGACGGAATTGAAGCCATTAAATATTTTCTATCCACCAATAACTGTGATAACAGGGCTCATAATGAGTTTATAATCAGATTGTTACACTTTATCCTGACACATAATTTCTTTACATTTAATGACAGATATTTTTTACAAACACAGGGTACCGTGATGGGCACCGCCTGTGCGCCGACTTACGCAAATTTATTCATTGGATACTGGGAACTTTTTCATGTATTCTCTGATCAATTGAAAATATATACTGACCACATACCCTTGTGGTTGATATATATAGACAACGTTCTATTCATCTGGGAAGGAACATATGATGAATTAGAAAAATTAATGTACAGACTAAATGAGAATAAAATTAATATAAAATTAACTCATTTAGCAAGTCAACAGAAACTTTGTTTCTTGGATTTGACAATATTCAAGAATGATGATGGACTTATTAACACCACCATCTATAGAAAGGAAACAGCTACCAATACCCTCCTACATAACTCCAGTGCTCATCCACCTAGCACCCTCAAAGCCATACCTTATGGCAAATTCTTACGTCTAAGTCGTAATTGCTCTAATACTGAAATATACATGACTGAAAGTATTGCTTTAATGCAGAGATTAATTACTCGAGGATATAGCAAAAAATAAGTATAAGGCACTAAGAATCCAAAGAGAGGAATTATTGGTCCCCAAAGGCAAAGTCCAAATAGAGTCTTATCCAAGATTGATAACCACGTATAACCCCCAGATGACACAAGTAGTCGAAATTATCAATGATCATTGGAAAATACTGCAGAATGATGCAACTCTGAAGTCTGCAATTGGAGATAAATTATTAATAGGGTACAAAAGACCCAATAATTTAAGAGATAAGTTGGTATCCAGTCATTTTGTCAGATCTGTAAAGAAAAAAGACAGTGATCCAGGAATGTATCCCTGCAGCACATGTTCTGCGTGCAAATATGTATGGAAAACCAAAACCATAACAGAGAAAACTGGCAAAGTATATAAATTATCTTCCCATTTCTCCTGTAGAACTATAGGTGTTATATATGCACTCTTCTGTTCTTGTAAAATGGCCTATGTTGGGATGACTACAAGAGAAGTAAGAACATGTGTCCTTGAACATGCCAACAACATCAAGAATGCTAATAGAGACGAAAACAGAGGCAAGAAAATCACATCAGTTGCCAAACATTTCTTATTACACCATAACAGTATGACCACGGGATTGCAATATACAGTAATCCAAAAAGCATCCTTAGGTATCAGGGGTGGAAATATTGAAAAAGTATTTCTAAAGATGGAGTGTAAGTGGATTTACTTACTAGATTCTGTAAAACCCAATGGCATGAACGATTTCAATAATTATTATGTATACTTATAAGCCTCACTTTTATTACTTTCCATTGACTCACTTTAATGTTTAGTTGCACTTATTCTTTCACCCCTTCTTATTTCCTCACGCATTTCACAATTATGTTCCTTATATGATTAATATTTCACATATTAAGGATATCATTCCAACACAATTTTTTCACACACACTTTATTTGAGATCCTTTATTTAGATCCACTTTTCTAAGCATTAATCGCAGACGATAACCATTCACAATTACTCTGTTCACTAGCAACTTATTGTTTGGAGCAAAGGTATAATTTAGGACTCTTACAGTAACTCACTTTTTGACACAAATGAATTCTTCAACCCATTCACGATTTGGCTTTAAGTATAACACTCTGAGTAATTGTGACAGGTCTTACATCTTTATGTTCTGATTCCACCAAAAAATTTAAAATCTAAGTTTAAGTAACTTAGTGGCTTATCAATTTGTAACTTGAGCATACATTTGAGACCCTAATGTTTAAGAATTTATACTTACCTTAAAAGTGGGATTTGGATTTACTATAATAGAATACCGGATGTCAGATAATGATATAATACTATTTACCTCAATCTTAAAAGGGTACTCTCAAATGAGCCTATCTGTTATATACATGCAGGAATATATCATATGCATTTCTATTATTTATAGATATTGTCAAGGAATGTTGTGTTAAATGTATATCTTCATAACATCGTTAGTATTATAATAATGAACGTTGGACATCGGAGTGAACACACACATTGAGAGCTCTATGTTCATGATCTCACACACACGATTTTGTATCGTTATAAGTGCATACATTCAATTCTGTAAAACAAAGATAAGAATTAATAAGGTCAATTATATGTGACCCTCTCATCATAAGTCTATTTGAGATCGGAATATATTTTAAGAATGACCACAGTGGTATTGGTACTGCGCACTTGTCTTCCAATCAGCTCTGCCTAAAGATACTTACCCCTCTGACATTAATCATGTCAGTCTGCTGATTGGCGTTTCTATCTGACAGATTCCACTCCTACCAGCACGCCTCCTTTTTCGTCATGAATCTGATGACATCTCACACTACATCAGTTGATTGACAGTTTAGGTAGCCAATCCTATTTCACTATTCCATTTACAAGAAACCTATTGCGCTGTTAGGTGGGTTGTTACACGCAATAAAGAGCGTCCAATGGCAGCGGCCCACACCCCCTCTGTGAAATGCGCGTCAGGGGTCTGACAGGAGCAGCTTTGTCTCTCCTTGTTTGTTTTAACTGCTTACCATGGTTAAATATTAGCTAACCGATATACCAGTACTACTTACTTCAGCCTTACAGCTAAAAAATAAGTATAATTATAAGCTTAAATCTAGCCCTCGGATTGTAAGGGCTTAGTTTGCTTAACTTTATTCTCACTGTTGGCTGATAGTCACTATTTATGGGTATCTTTGCGGTGAATCTATAATCTAAACCAACCTGGTTCAAGTGCTTTTAAATTTAGCTTAAGCTATTGTATGGTTGATCAATCCTGGTTGTGACTGAGTTCTGTTCTAATAAAGATAATTATGTATGGATGAAAGTGAATCTTAATGCTGAGTTAACAGATATATCATATTGTGGAGCTAATCCTTCTATACTCAATTGTACAACCCTTTTACAATTAGTTTAGCTACTTGTTAAAGCAGAATAAATTGATCAAACTGCACACTGTGACAATTAGTCATGAAACAAACTAGTCAGCCATGATATGATACTGGGAAGCTGGTTCATATACGTATTCCTCTTGTTCCACCTATTGCAATTCTTCACTGGAACATGTTGCATGTCCGTAGTAATTTCAAGCTAGGTGACTCTATACAGTACTATTTTAATAATGCAGAAACCTAAATAAAACAAAGTACAGTCATTTTGCAAAAAAAAAAAATCTTTAAAGGATTGGCTCCCCCATGTACATTGCTATTTCTTCAACAAAGGATAGCTAAATAATAAAGCATTAGATAGTAGTCGGGATGTTGTTTAAAATTGTATTCAGTGGGGCCCATTTAACAAGCTCCGTAGGGAGCTTGTGGGCCCGTGTTTCTGGCGAGTCTTCAGACTCGCCAGAAACAGCAGTTATGAAGCAGCGGTCTAAAGAATCGCCAGAGAAATCAACCCGATCGGGTTGATTGACACCCCCCTGCGATTGGCCGCGAGTCCGCAGGGGGCGGCGTTGCACCAGCAGCTGGTGCAATGCTGAATACGGAGAGCGTAATGCTCTCCGTATTCAGCGAGGTTTTGCGGATCCGCAAGACCTTTTATTAAATAGGGGCCTCTATCTGAATCAAAGAAAAATTTGGAGTTTCCTGTTCCTTTAATTCCTTTAATGTAAAAAGAGAAATTTGGGGTTTCCTGTTCCTTTAATGTCACTTTATACTTGGTTTGCCACCTTTCATTGAAAAAGATACTGGCATTGGCATAATAATTATCAAATGTTTATACAGCATAGCCAATGCTTTTAAAAGATAATTTTTTTAATAAATATATTCCAACACACCGTAAATGAACCTTCATTTCTATATTTATTCTTTATTATCAATATGTACCTGAACCTTAAAAATAGCAGTCATGACAGTAAAATGCCTGCTGCGTGGCTACCGTACTATGCTTTGTATTTTATATTCATTAGTTAATATGTACTTCTTCTATATAGTGAAGGTGTTGGCCTCTTTGATGAAGTGCTTGTTTTTATCTTAGATATTATTTACTAGTTATCTGTACTGTAATATTTGAAAACTTTAGAACCCTTTTCTGTTCGCCTCTCATGTTTAAGAGTGGTCCGATTATTCTAGCTATACATTTTTGCTAAACTGTATATCTTCTCAAATTAATTTGAATTTTTTTTATGTTTAAAAAGATCTGTGAATTTTTTTTAATGAATATCAACCGTTCATCAAATATTTGACACTTGTTTAGAGCAAATGCAGCTATTGTTAACAAATGTTGTAAAACCTTTGCCCTATACCAAGTATTGACTTGGATTCTACTGCCCACAATCCTTGTGATTAGAAGGAGCTCCCTCTAAACCCTTCCCCATTTTTTGGTGTTCCTTACAGCATTCTATATGAACAGAAAAATATATCATCAATTCATTTGTATGGTATAATGTATAACAAAGAATGGGTTTGGAGAGATGTTGATAACTTTTCCATAATTGAATACCATTTTTTCATAAGGATACCACAATTGATTCCCCCCCCCCCTCCGTTAAGAATGTATTGTAATTAACCATTCTTTCTGACATAGGACTAGATTACAAGTGGCACACTATCAATAGTGTGGTGCAATATTGTGCTCCCTTTAACATGCACCGCCAGGCGCAATCTAAATTTATGCTCATCAGGTTAGTGCGACTGAAGACCTCGCGTGAAGGGTTAGGGCTTTAAAAAAGTTGCACCAAACACAACAAAAATACATTAAAATAAACAATTACACTCATATATGCACTATCTAATATAAATTATTCATATAAATATTATTATAAGGGTTCAGAGGTATATGGTATATGACAAAGTATTTGAATGGAATGGGCTATAATATATGTAGAAATATATATGTATATTTATATAATTATATATGTATATACACACACATATATACACATATATGTATGAATGTGTATTCATGTTTATATATGTATACACATATATATTTATGTGTATACATATATACACGTGTGTGTGTGTGTATATATATATATCTATATCTATATATATATATATATACACACACTTTGGAGCCCTTTCTACTCAAATACCTTTAAACATAAAAAAAATCTATTTCTATATAAATCGGTATAAATCTATATATTCATCTATCCATATATATATTACAAAATAATAGCTAGATATGTATAGAAATATATATTTGAAAATAAAAATAACTATTTTCTTCTATGTGAAAAGCATTGGAATGTAAAATATGAATATCTACCTTTTGGGTTTAGCGAACTTGGTGAAATGTGGTAGAGTTTGCGCGAGCTCTAATTGTTAGTTTGTTGTTTTTCTAAAAAAAAATGCTCCATTGAATTTTATTGGAAAAAGTTGTGCGGTCGCAGTATCTGAAGTTAGCTTGCATCGGGTTACTCTCATGCCCTAACTTTTACTTTCAACTTGTAACACATGTGCTAACCCACGTTACAAGTTTACTTTTAGCTGTGTTAGCACTCAAGCGGAAGCACTAAATATTGCTCCACTTGTAATCTGGCCCATATTATTTAGTAGATGCATGCTGGATATATTTATTTTTTGACCAAACTCTGCTTTAATTTTTTTTTTTTTTTTTTTACTTTTGCTAAATAAAATGTGGAATGTTTATGCTTCAATACAATCTATGCATTAATGAAAAGTGAGCCATCTAAGTAATCCCAATAGTAAAAATGAAATACAATGTACATTGATATAGTTCCATTTTTTTTTTAGTGTTTCCTCTGTTCTTTTAGTAAGCAACACAATTTTCAATATTGCACAAAAATAACTAATATTGTGCCTGGCTATATGATTAAGATTCAATTTTAAAATTCTCATTTTTTAATTATTTACAAATATGTTGAGCATCATATGGGTTAATGGCAAATAGCTTTAGTTATTAATAAAAACTTAAATTTCCCCCTACTTCTATGTAATAGAATCAGATTGGATTTATTTTTACTCTCTGTATCCAGGAAAGATACATCTCTCAAAGCATTGCCCATGGCCTGTAAAGGGCAATGTCACGCTACCCTTTCTTCTATATCTTTAGGCATTTTGACCTCTTACCAAATGTTAGTTCTACAGTTATAATTAGGAAATATTCAGTGCTTTCATATAAAGTTGTTCACATACAAATGATTTACTGCAGAAGAAGAAAATGTTTATCTAAAAAAAACAACTCTTAAATTAATTAAAATTTTCATCTGGGGCAAATGTATTGTTTGCAAATTAGGGGGTTGCTAAGGAGTTCTTCAGTTATAGAGGCACCTGCATGACCAGTGAAGCCATAATAATAGGCTACAATTTTTTAATTGAAATCAAAATGAGCAAGAGCATATATAACTAGTGACTTGACCTCCGAGAATAGGATATCATGACCGTATGTCTGTTTTTATTTATTTATTTTAATATTCAAGTATTTTTAATGGTTGCTTTAGAGAAACATGTATTAAAAATAATCTATCATCCACATGAAGGAGAACCATTTGAAGGTATAGGAAATTAAAAAATTTACTTGCATGATTCAGATAGAGCATGTCATTTTAGGGACACTTTTAAATTTACTTCTATTTTTGAATGTGCTTCGTTCTCTTGGTTTTCCTTTGTTAAAAAAATATGCACATATCCTACACTAGTGGGAGCTAGCTGCTGATTGGTGCCTGTACACATTTGTCTCTTGTGATTGGCTAACTAGATGTGTTCAGCTAGCCGCCAGTAGTGCAATGATGCTCCTTCAACAAAGATAATTTACTTTGATAATAGAAGTAAATTGGAAAGTTTTTTAAATTGTTTGTTCTATCCAAATCATAAAAGAAAAATGTTGAGGTTTCCTGTCCCTTTAAACATGATGATGTCTTGCCTAAATAAAATGTGAAGTGAAGGCTATTTACATTTATATTAAAACTAATAGGACAGTGTCAGTTGTGTACTGTTTACTTCCTACCAATGTTTGTTGGATGAAATGTGCTTCCTACTAATGCTCATTATCAACCAATGACCATTGCTAGGATGTATTTATCACCCTATTATAATTACAGGTAAGGGAAGTCTGTTTTGGGCTACTTAGGGGGTGTTAGGTTAGGTGGTTTAGATATTAGGGGGTTACTTTGTGATGGGTGTCGTGGTGGTTTAGGGGTTAATACTATAGTGGGTTAGTTTTTGATCAGGGTTGTGGTGGTTTAGGGGTTAATAATTTAGTGGATTAGTTTGCGATGGGGGTTGTGACAGTTTAGGGGTTAATAGTGTAGTGGGTTACTGTGCGATGGGGTGTGTGGCAGTTTAAGGGGTTAATAGAATAGTTGTAGTTTAGTTTCCTCCAGCTAAAATCTTTACGTGACAGTTTGAGCATTAAATGTGATCGCGTTTGAACAATCGCATTTACTTTCAACTTGTAATACGAGCGGACATTGCCGCTCAACACTGGCCATAAAAAATATGGGGATCGTAAATTACCACGAATTTGCACAAACTAATTTGCGGTATTTTAAACAGCATGCAACTTGTAATATGGATTAGAGCGTAAAGAGCACAGCTATCTCACACTCGTCTTGTACTAACGATAGCGCTCCACTCGTAATCTTGCCCTTATTACATTTGTGTGCCTCCCTCTAGTTATGGGTGCCACTATTTTGAAAGCTAGTTTTCCTTGCAGGTAATGCCAACACTGGAATGTAGTGAAAGCTAGATTTCAACATGGCGGCACCCATGGCTAGAGGGAGGTGGGGAATAACCTAAATAGTATGCTTATAAAATGTATTTAGCGTTTAATGTCCCTATAAGTTCCCATGAAAAATCAAACATGGGAGCTATCGGCTGGAATAAGGGGTCCATGTTTCTTACCGAACATCACAAATTAGACTCCTTATTTGATTACTCAAATTGAAGTTTGGTGGCAGAACAATTAGAGTCCATGAAAGATAATTGTAACATGTTAGTAAGTGGGTGGTATGAGGTGCTGAGCTGGGTGGTCAGGGATGCAAACTTACTTAGAGCCTTGTTGATTGTAGGCTAGATTGTTCAGGACATGCAGCACTGACCTGTCTAGCAGCCTGCATGTATCAGATAGGTAATGCTGGACTTTTCTGGACTTTTCAGCATTTATTTTTTCTTATAAATCCATGCTACATATTAGCAATTAAGCTATTTTAATTCATATGGATTTTAAAAAGAAAAAAAAAAGTTTATTTAATGTCCCTTTCAAATTGAAAAAGGTACGCACAAAAGGCAAGGCTTAAGGCAAGGCTTAATGATATATATTAGTCTATTATAGCCAATGCACTGCAGCTCGTTCAATCAAGGGGAATTGTAATAAAAAAATTCCACAGACAAAGAAATCTGAGTGCTACAAAGTATCAAATGTAAGGAGGAGAGATCGAGGTTCCAACGCAGATGATAAAGTGTGCATAAAATTCCTCTCCGTTTGAGCCTCAATGATTCCCCTTGATTGAGCTGCAATGCATTGGCTATTGTGGACCGTTACATGTTTTGGCATATTGGACAGTGATGCCGCCTTCTGCACTGGCTCAAGGGATATCATTCATTTCCCACTCTCCATGAAGTCGT